>NC_089596.1:105532628-105655128 GCF_019320115.1 Miscanthus floridulus
GTCGCTCGGGCTTGAAGACGGGGATTAGAGGAAGAAAGAAGAATTGGAGATCCTAAGCTTGGGAACTATCTGTTTTTATATAATATAATTAAGAGGCGTTCGATAACATTTTTATATAATATAGTTGAGTGAGGTAAAATAAAAAATACGGTACTTAAAAAGACTTAAAAAGTCACCTCTTCTTATTCTCCTCCTTCCCTATTAACTCTATGAAGCTTCAACGGGCAGGGGGGCTTGAGACCCCACAACGCCCATGTCAGGACATATGACCGAGAGGTAATATGTGAAGATGCAGTTGTCGATGATGCACACATGGTTCAGTGAGCAGAGAAGGAGAAAGCTGGGTGGGTGGACTAGGGTGGAAACACAGTGTGCTAGTGAACCGCCCCTGTCCACCACGCACTACGTACCATGTCATTGCTGAGTAAACATTCAAGGAAACTTTCAGGTTGATATGGAACATACGAAAAATGCAGAAAACAATGTTTATGTTCACAATCAAGTAATCATTGGCATTTGTGTTGTACTCATATATGTGTGCCGAAGGGTGCCTAGCTTGGGTCGACATTGTTTCTTACCTGAGAAACAGCTTTCTCTGATTTTCTTCTCTTTCTTCTTAATGAAATACAAGCAAATGCGTGTTCTTGAAAAAAAAAAATCTTCTCTTACAATTTACAAGTCACGTAAAAAAAAAAGGTAGTGATGCATGCAAGCTAAATATGCAAGCGTTGTATAAGTCACGCAACAAAACAATGCAATTTTTAATAAGTTTTTAACTAGATTGAGTCCTTAGGGTTAGGGTCCCTCCATATTAAGTTTTTTGGTTTTGGGAATTTATCTCCTCCTCCTCTCCGGCGACGGTGAGAGGGCAGGGTGAAATCGTTTTCTCCATGACGACTCTGTTGAAGATGAGGGCGACAACTACGACGTGAGCATCCTCACCGGTATAACATGGAGACTTTTATTTCTGGACGGCGACATCGAGGCGGAGATGGTGTCGCCGCCATGGAATAATTTTCTCCGGTCTCTTCTCTGTTTTATCGTGGTTAGATCTGGCCACGATGAAGTACTAGGGAGAATAAGTTTCAGATTAGTTCTCCTCATTCTTCGGTGGCAGAAAGAAGAAGAAGGAAGACACCTGAAAGAAGAAGTATCTCAACTGTGTCTACATGAATGTTGGCCGTCGTTCGTTGGGCATATGTTCTCGGTCCTTTTGCTGAGTGTTTGTCTGTACGGTCATCTATACTACAAAGCGTCGTATAGGTTTGGTTTTGAGATCTTGAGCTATTTATACCAGATGAAAATTATTTTTTGAATATTTATGTAATTCAGAGTGCTTGTAACTTGTTGATGTACCCAGCTATTATCTAATATAATTCTCGTTTCATCGGAAAAAAAGTTAAGCTGAGGCGGCGGCGGCGTACGGCCGTGCCAATAAGTCTTTTATTTGGAGTCAGGTGGTCAGGTAGAACTGGTCATCAGCAGGCGCTTGATGCCCGGGCACCTTTCACCTTTGCACGCAGAAACCTCTGCGAGACTGCGATGCATGCGAGTCAAAAAAAAGAAAGAAAGAAAGAAAGACTGCGATGCGTGCAGCGACGACGAGACTTAGTCGTTGGCGCACTGTAACTTGTAAATGTGACGCGCTAGCTGTTGTACATGTGAAAGTGGAATGGAAACCTTTTTTTTACAACAGTGGAATGGAAACCTTAGACGTTAGGGCCTATTTTGTTCCAAATAAGTTATCTATTTATAAGTTAAAAAGTAAAATAAATGACTGATTTTACCAAACACCACCAATTTATAAGTCACCCATGCTCATAAGAAATAAGCTGGTTCACCCCTGCTTAAAACTTATAAGCCATCCTTTTCCGCGTGGGGCCCACACCTTTCACTTAATATGCATGAGTTTATAAGTCATCTACAACCAAATAGACATGACTTATAAGTCACTGGTTTTCAGTCACCTGACTTAATAAGTCACCTGACTTACGCAAACCCCTTAGACCTACGTTAGTTCAAAAGGGGCCGGCCATGCTTTTCGTTTCTATAGTACCTACGCTTTTCCGTGTTTTCCCATTGCACCAAATGAAATAAGACTTCTATATTTCCGACGGATATAAAGTTGAAATCTTTGTCGTATCCTCTACGCACCTGTCGTGGAGTCACGACGACACGTGTCTATGCATAATATAATCAACCGACGTATAAGAATGCTTTGGGATATACAAATTCAGAAGCAGCTGTAGTTTAGTAGTCGAAAAGAAAAAAAATATAGCTCTCTCATACGTTTGATGATTGGCAATTCGTGGCAGGTGACTACGGCACGCTGGTTGCCGTATGTGGACAGTCGTCCCCACCCGACACCCGTACATTTTTTTCCGATGTTTAATTTGGAACTAACCATATGCGTGTCCGAGCGTGCATTGTGCATGCATGCAAACAGCAGGTCCGCTCCGGCCCCTTTCGTCGCTTTCGTCACTCGTCGTACAGTCAACAAACGCACAGATTCTTATTGGGTCCGATCCCAGTCTGCTCACAGGCTCGCTCCCAGCCCAGGCAACGCCCGCGCTGGCCCCTGGACGTTTTCAAAAACTAAGAAAAGCAGACCAGGAAGGAAATGCTGCTAGATAGATCTAGCCCCTGGTCGCTGCGTACACCTGGACTGGACTACTGGGCATCTGCTATCGTTCTCGTGGCTGCAGCATGCACCGCCACGGGCTCGCATCGCATGCCGTACTCGTCCAGCCTGCCTGCCTCTGGCTGCGACGAACCCTCCTCATACGGTCGCCGGCCCGTGCACCAGGCGGCAGGCCGCAGCGAAGGAAGACCAGCATGCAGCCTCCTGAATGCAGCCCTGATCTGACTCCGATCCTGCGCGCGTTCACACCGTCAACGTCGTCCGATATGAAAATGATGCATGCAGTGACATAGAACAGACTTTCGGTACAGAGACATGATTAGTCGTGGTTAGAACAACCAACCGCGACTACACTTTCCTGTCCAACGATTAGAGGCGTAGCTTTTGCAGAAGCGTAGTAGGAGGGGAAACCAGGACTAAAGGTCACCCTCCAGTCCCGGTTGAAGCTACTAGCCATGACTAAACCTTTAATCCCGGTTGGTAGCTTCAACCAGGACTAGAACGCTAACTGTAGTCCAAGTTTATAGCACAAACCGGAACTACATGTCTCGGGCTATATAATTTCTCTTTCTTCCTCCCCCAGCCCGAGCCATTTCAAGCTCTCTGCCTGCTCTCTGTTTTTCCTCATGGAAGGAGTTCATGCTTGCGGGATTGGTAAAGACTCCATTCCTCCATCTATTCTTCGGTTCTAAAGGTTACCAACTTCATCCTCCCATGTTTCATCACTAGCATGGCTCATTTCTTGGTCTAGAAATAGAGAAATGTGTGGTTTTTTAGATTGGGAATGATGGTGGATGTTTTTTTATTTATATTCCATTTGAGCTTGAAATCACTTGATAGTTTGAATATGAAAATGAAGGAAGCTTATAGTAGTTTATCAAAACTCGTATGCACCTTTCATTGCCTCATTTCATGGTCTAGAAATAGAGAAATTTTTGGTTTTCTGGATTGAGAATAATGGTGGATATTTTTTATTTATATGTCATTTGAGCTCAAAATCACTTGATAGTTTGCGTATGTAGATGAAGGAATCTTATAGTAACTCATCAAAACTAGTATGCACCTTTCATTGCCTCATTTCATGCATGGTTTAGTAAATTGAGAAATAAAAGTTTTTTTAGTATATAGCTCATTTAATTTCATGGTTCATAAAATGAGAAACTTATAGTAGTTGATGAAAATGAGTATAGAGAGTCGTAGATGGTGGCTGCTTCTGGGTCCTCAGCCTCGCATGGGGTCCCTAAGCGACTAAGGCCAACTCTCCCTCTCATTGCGTGCGGCAAGTGTGGGCAGAAGATTGTGAGGGAGTACAGAGTAAAGAAAAAGAGTCCCAACCATGGACGCATCTTCTACACGTGTCCAGATCGTGAAGTGAGTAATTTTTTTGTCATGTTTTGATATTGTTTGTAGCCATTTTCCATGATGATTTCGATTAAAGTTCTTGATTTGTTGTTGTAATTTCAGTGGGATGTCACTAGATCATGCGACGGTTGGTACTGGGAGGAAGAGTATGTTGAGCACGTCCAAAAATCTCTTGCAAAGGAGACTAAGGCGGCTGATGAGAGTGCACCTGTGTATGATGAGGCAGTGAACCAGTAGAAGAATGATATATCTGTTTTAGTTGGAATTGGTCACGCAATCCTTATTCTACTGAAGTGCATTGTAGATTTAGTTTGCTTAGTGCTATTTGGGATTGTCTACATTGTATCAAGGCTTTAATAAATTAATGTTCGAGAGTACCAGAAATAGTTGTGTGGTATAGGATATTAATTAATCATGTTGATTGATGGATATTTTGGATCTTTTAATTAAGTAACCATGCATGTTGTATAATATGGGTTATTACAAGTATTTGATATGGTGTACATCATGTACGTAATGCAGATGAACTGGCAATGGATGTATAACGCTGACCGCCGCTCCCTAGAGTTCATGAGGGGCGTGCATGATTTCTTAAATGTGGCCAAGGCAAACACGCGAAATGGTTTCTTGTGTTGTCCATGTGTTCTATGTAAGAATGAGAAGGATTATTCTTGCTCAAGGAAAATTCACGAACACCTATTTATGTCGGGTTTTATGCCAAACTATATTTGTTGGGCTAAGCATAGAGAAAGAGGTGTTATGATAGAAGAAGAAGAAGGGGATGATGACAACATGATTATTCATGGTTTTGCTGAATACGGTGCCTTTGATGATATTGCAATGGGGGAAGCTGAATAAGAGGTAGCCGCTGAAGAAGAGGTAGCAGCAGAAGATGAGCCCGGTGATGATCTTGGTCAGGCCATCCGTGATGCATAGAGAGAATGTGAAAGTGATGAGGGGAAGATCAAATTCGAGCGCATGCTAGAGGATCACAAGAAATTACTATACCCGACTACCAAAGAGGGGCAAAAAAAGTTAGGCACCACATTGGAATTGCTGCAATGGAAGGCAAAGAATGGTGTATCCGACAAGGGATTTATGGAGTTACTGACTATCGCAAAGAAGATGCTTTCGAAGGCAAACGAATTACCCGCCACTACATACGCATCAAAACAGGTCGTCTACCCTCTAGAATTAGAAATCCATAAGATACATGCATGTCCTAATGACTGCATCGTCTACCGCGGCAAGGAGTACGAGAATTTGGATGCATGCCCGGTATGCCATGCATCGCGGTATAAGATCAGGCGAGATGACCATGGTGATGTTGAGGGTGACGGTGAACGTCCCAGGAAGAGATTCCCTGCCAAGATGATGTGGTATGCTCCTATAATACCATGCTAGAAACGTTTGTTCAGAAATAAAGAGCATGTAAAGTTGTTGCGATGGCACAAAGAACACCATAAGGTAGATGATATGTTGAGACACCCTGCTGATGGGTTCTAGTGGAGAACAATCTACAGAGAATTCCTGAAGTTTGCAGATGACGCAAGAAACTTAAGGTTTGGTTTAAGTACAAATGGCATGAATCCTTTCGGGGAGCAGAGCAACAGTCATAGCACTTGGTCTGTTACTCTATGTATCTACAACCTTCCTCCATGGCTGTGCATGAAGCGGAAGTTTATTATGATGTCAGTGCTCATCCAAGGCCCGAAGCAACCTGAAAATGACATTGATGTGTACCTGAGGCCATTAGTTGAGGTACTTCTACTTTTGTGGAGCAGCACAGGCTTATGTGTGTAGGATGAGTACAAACAAGAACACTTTGACCTGCGAGCATTGTTGTTCGTAATAATCAATGATTGACCTGCTCTTAGTAATCTTTCAGGACAGTCAAACAAGGGATATAATGCATGCACGCACTGTTTTCATGACATGGAAGGTATGTTTTTGAAAAAAATGTCGAAAGGTTGTGTACAAGGGCCATCATCAATTTCTTCCATTGAATCACGCCCTAAGAAAGAGAGGCAAGCATTTTAAAGGTGAGGCAGAGCACCAAACAAAGCCTGACAACCGTAGTGGTGAGGATGTATTCAATATGGTCAAGGATATACAAGTAGTCTTTGGAAAGAGACCTGATAGCCAACCTATTCTAACTGATGCTAACAAACACGCACCTATGTGGAATAAGAAGTCCATATTTTGAGAGCTACCCTACTGGCAAGTCCTAGAGGTCCACAGCACGATCGACGTGATGCACCTGATGAAGAATCTTTGTGTGAACCTGTTAGGCTTCATGGGTGTGTATGGGAAGTCTAATGGCACACTAGAAGCAAGACAGGACCTGCAATGTATGAAAGAATGAGAGAACCTGCATCCAAAGAAGGTAGACGATGGACGCCAGTACTTAAGTCCTGCCTGCTACACTCTTAGCAAAGAAGAGAAGGAAAGCTTGTTTGAATGTCTAAACAACATCGAGGTCCCATCTGGCTTCTCCTCGAATGTAAAGGGGATAATAATTGTGGCAGAGAATAAATTCCTAAACTTAAAGTCTCATGACGGCGACGTGCTTTTGACGCAATCGCTTCCGGTTGCATTGAGAGAGATTCTACCTCCAAATGTACAATTAGCCACCGTAAAACTATGTGCATTCCTCAACATAATTTCTCAAAAGGTGATCAATCCAGCGTATCTAGCAAAGCTACAGAATGACGTGGTCCAATGTCTTGTCAGCTTTGAGTTGGTGTTCCTGCCATCCTTCTTTAATATTATGACGCACCTCCTAGTTCACTTGATCAAAGAGATTAGTATTCTCGGTCTTGTGTTCCTACACAACATGTTCCCTTTTGAAAGGTTCATGGGAGTCTTGAAGAAATATGTTCACAACTATGCTCGGCCAGAAGGAAGCATCGCCAAGGGCTACGGAATAGAGGAGGTCATTGAGTTCCGCGTTGATTTTATTCCTAACCTCGACCTGATTGGTGTTCCTAAATCACGACATGAGGGGAGACTAAGTGGAAAGGGAATACTAGGAAACAAGCATATATTTGCAAGGAGGACGATTATTTCTATAAAGCACACTACACAGTTCTGCAAAACTCCTCCTTGGTGGATCCATATATTGAGGTACACAAGGACATTGTACGATCTGAATTCCTGCGGAGGACTAAAGCCTAGATTACACGTCGGCACATGGAATCTTTTGGTGGTTGGTTGCGAAAACGATGTTAGGGTGACGAGAGTCTGGATGACCAACTATACTTGTTGTCTAGGGGACCATCTTGGCATATCCTGACATTCAAAGGGTACGAGATAAATGACAATAAATATTACACGATAGCCCAAGATAAAAGGAGCACCAACCAAAATAGTGGTGTCCGCATAGATGCCATAGACCCAAATGGGAATAAGAAAACATATTATGGCCACACAAAGGAGATATGAGAATTAGACTATGGACCTTATTTTAAGGTCCCTTTGTTTCGGTGCCAATGAGTGAAGGTGACCGGAGGTGGGGTAACAGTGGACCATCAGTACGGAATACAATAGTGGACCTCAACAATCTTGGGTATAGAGATGAACCATTTGTCTTAGCCAAGGATGTGAATCAAGTTTTCTATGTGAAGGACATGTCTACCAAACCGAAGAAAGGGAAAACTAACGACAACGGCTCGGACAATGAGCCGAAGCACCACATAGTTCTTTCAGGGAAAAGAAACATCGTGGGAATCGAGGATAGGTCTGACATGTCATAAGATTATAAAAAGAATGATGGAATTCTGCCCTTCACAGTAAACAGTGACCCAAGCATCCTGCTAAATAATGAGGACACTATGGTTATGGCGTGATTATAACTAAGGGACATACATCAAGAAGAAGTTCATTGCAGTTCCCGCATGATATGGTGATGTATTAGACCTATTATGTAATAATTGTGACTTTAGATTTTTTTTATCGTGTTTTCATATTTTCTACGGTTTAAATGAATTTTCTGCTTGACGGTGGATTTCTCGTGGAGAATGTGTGATGAAAAACCAAATGATCAACGTTAATAAGATGTGAAAACTAATTTCCTATCGAAAAGCAATAGTTTTAATGATTTTAATCAAGTAGTACATTTTTGCATAGTGCAAATTGTGATTATTATTTACACTATGTTAAACATTTATATGGTAAAACAAAAGAGTTTAGGTTACAGATTTTTGTTGTGTATAATAATGCGAAACAAGGTTCAGGATTTTTTTGTAAATTTTTGGCTAATATTTTATTTACTAGGCAATTAAAAACTCTCTGTATATTTATATAAAAGAAATATATATAAAAAAGAAAAACTTTTGGAAACTGGCGGGAAGCACAACTGTAGCCCACCTTTACTCCTGGCTAGATCAACCACCCAGGACTAAAAATAGGCTGCGTTTTCGTGGCCCGCCAAAAAATAACTTTAGTCCCAGATAGTGGCTGCACCCGGGACTAAAGGTCAGACCTTTAGTCCCGGTTCTTACCATCATCCGAGACTAAAGGTCCTTTAGTCCTGAGCCATGGCTTCACCCGGGACTAAAGGTCCCCCAAATATATATTACCTAGTCTTTTTCTCCCCCTCCATCGTCTTCCTTCTTCGCCTGAGAGCCACCGTTCCGCCGCCGCTCCTCATCGCCTCTAGCCGCCTCCACATGCCTCTCTCGTCTCTCGCTGTCTCTACCGGTGGCCCGGCTCGCACCTCTCCTATCTGTGCATGGCACCCTGACCTGGATCCACCGCCGCCGTCCTTGTCCTCACCTAGATCTGATTTGGATCCGTCGCACCCTCATTGTCGTTCCTCATCCTCATCATCGCCAGCTTTGTCCCTGGCTCCACGCGCATGCATGCCTCACCGTGCGCTCATCGTCCCCTTTGTCAGAGCGCTTGTCGTCATCCCCATCGCCGCATGCTCATCCTCATCATCAAGAGATCACCTTCGGCCAGCACCACACCTCGAGCTCGTCCTTCGTCCCCGGTGGCTAGCTCTACGCACACGTGAGCCTTGTCCCGGTCGGCTCCACGCGCTCGTCGTCCTCCGTGCTCGTCATCCTCGATCTCATCGCCGTGCTCATGCTCATGCTCATCCTCGGCGTCATGCTCATGCTCGCCGTGCTATATGTGAGCAACAATGTGTGTGTATGAGTGTGTGTGTGTGTGATGTATGTGTGCATATTATTTTTTCAGCATAGAAAAAATATAGAAAAATAGATAGATTTTATTTGTAGACAAAATAGAAAAAAATGTAGTAGTTTACTTAAATATAATATATATATAGAAAAAATGTTGAGTGGTATGAATTGTAGAAAAAATATAGTAGTGTACTATAATATATAGTCGTAGAAATATATTAGAATCTTCGTCACAATTGAAAAGATTGTTTTTGTTAGTGCTATGAGTTTTTTTTGTATATATATATATATATATAATTTTGATATATTGACATTAATGTTGATATATATCCTAATATCCTAAGCTCCGCTCCAAACCCTAACCCGACCGAGCTCTGCTCCAAACCCTAACGAAGGAGTAAATAATAACCCTGAATTCTATAGTTATATATATTTGATTCTTTATAATTAGTGTGACATGAATTTTGATATATTTATATACACCAATGTAGATCATGATATATATATATATATATCCTAATATGCTGAACTCGCTCCTAACCCTAACCCGGTCGAGCTCCACTCCAAACCCTTATATATATCTTGATCGAGTTTTGCGCATGCAAACCCTAACCAGAGCTCGGCGTAGATAATAACCCTGAATTCTATAGTTATTTAAGTTTAAGCCCCTGCCTCTATCCATTAATTAGCATATGCATGACTAGTGTATGTTTTCATTTATATATAGTTGTGGTAATTAAGATGGCCAAGCCACAAGACGACTACGACCATAATGAGGCCATGATAAACATTATCAATGCCGGCACCCAATATGGCCCTAACAACCAGGACAAGGCCGACCCGTAGTTCGATGACGGCTCTCAATACTTACTAAATTTTGAAGATGAGCAAGAACCTCTTGTGCAAGAAAATGCTGGCGATGTATATTTGTTAATAATCTTGCATCTCTTATATATATGAAATTAAACATAATTCCATTAATTCATATATATATATTACTGAATCTTTGTGTTTCTTCGTACGTAGCCCTCTGGATCGACGACGTCGACGGAAAGTGTACGAGGCCCGACAAAACTGTTGGAGGGCCACTACATAATCACAATAGTAGATCCTAATACCAGTGAACCACTCCTGCTATAAAACAATGTAAAGAAGTTTATAAACTACTGTGGGGTTCTTGTTAGGGATAGGGTCCTGATCAGCGTCCGTGAATGGAAAAAGAGGAAGGGTAATCCTCTAATCAGTTTTGTCTCTGAGCGAGAAAAGGACATTCTTTGGAATTCAGTCACTGCACATTTCACTCTACCAGCAGGTGTAGATTTAAGAAACCTAGTTAAAAGTTGGGTTCTCAAGAAGATGACCACACAATTCCAGACCTAGAAGAAGTTGTACACTGAATTTGTCAAGAAGAATTTGACTCTAGATTTTAGTGAAAATAGCCCATACAATAAGTTGAGGGACGACTGGCCTGAATTTGTGAGGTACAAGACCTCAGAATAGGGTGAGGAACGGGTGAAAACAAACCAACTGAATGCGCGATAGAAGTGGTATCATCACAAAATAGGATCAGGTGGCTACAAGAGTGCCATTCCAAAGTGGCAAAGAATGGAAGAAGACCTGCTTGCCAAAGGGATCAATCCATTTTCAATCGATTGGCCCGAACGCTCCAAGAATTAGTTTTTTCATGCATGGGGGATCACTAAACCCAGAGACCGGGGAGCCGGATGTTGGTGGAACAATCGGAGAAGCATCACAAAGACTTTTTGATACTGTAGATGTTTCTACCTATGGTGCCTTTGTGCCCAACCGAGAGAAGGATGAGCTCACGTACGCCCCCTAGACTCCTGAACATCCTAGGTGAAAAGGGTTTATTTCATGGCGGTATGGCTTCCCTGAGGACGCCGCTACCTACAGAAGTAGCTAGCGAAGGAAGGATGAGAAGGTAGAGTAGATTCGCAGGTTAGAGGAGGCGGTGCTTCAATCGCAGGAGCGAGAACTAAGCATGGAGGTGAGAATGAAAGAGGAAATCAAACAACAAGTGGCACTTCAGTTGAGTAGCCAAAGGCAGTCATCAACATTAGAGCATGCAGTCAACATTAACGCCCCTCAGCTAAGAAGCAGCTACGCTTCCACTGAGCTCCCAAATCAAGATGAAGCATTACAGCACTTCCCTATGGATGACATCACCATGCCTTTGATGCATGTGAGCAGCACATTCCCTTGGGGAATACCTTTGCCACAGTCTTGGTGGCGCACGGTATTGTTTTTCCTATGGTCCCCGACAAGACACCAATAATCCATAGGAATCCAATTCCACCTGGCTATTATAGTGTCTCGGTGGATAGAGTTATCAAAGACTATAGGGAAGTGCCTCTAGACTTTCCTAGAGGTGATGGGGAGATGACCCTAGTACAAGCAGAGCATTCATTCATTTTATGGCGTAAGCGCTACATCATTATTCCTGGTGCGGCGGCTAGGGTACCATCGCCTCCTCCTCAACTACCTCATGATAGGTGCGGATGAAAGTGAACGAAACAATTTTTAAATAATTAATCATTCTCAATTATTGGCTTCTCACGTAATAACCATTTACTCCCAATCATTTTTGTACTCACAGGTTTTCCAACCTGAGTCCACTTCCATCCCATGATGATCATCAGAGTGCTCTAGATGATGATGATGTGTTCCATGGCACGACAGCATCTCCATCTCCATCTCCTCCAAGGCGGTCTCCCCCTCCTTCGCCTCCCGTGCCGCAGAGCCAGAAGAGCCTCCTATGGTAGAACCGCCTAATCTAATGCCTCCCAGGAGTACTTGTCTTCTATTAGACACTAAACTATGTAGTTCCGTCGAGCACACCCCAAGGGATAGCTCAAAAATCCATATTTTTCTATCAGGATCATAAATGAGAGAATACAGCTTACAACATTCTTAAGTCATTTCTTACATCACTTTATTACAATAACAGAATATTACCTCAATTGATTATAACAGCGAAATATAACAATGTTATCAGAGTTATAGAGGAAACAAAGATTTATTTAATGACATGGTGGAGTATTAACATAGTGGACATTTATATACGAGAGATGCAGGCATATTTTACATCTTTTCTTATAAAAACCTTTAGTGAGGGTTATAAATAAACACTACAGTCGTAGCGTGAAAGAAATCCTCTCTGAGCTTACCAGGAGGGTTCCACACAAAGGGTCAGCTCTATGTATCCTCGATCACCTGCAATAGGGGGAATAAAACTCTATGTACTCAATTGTACTTAGTAAGACTTACCTGACAGGAGGAAAATAAAAGACTCCAAGGATATGCAAGGCTTATTTGGCTTGTGGGTTATTCCATCTGCGGAAGCATTACTAAACGTGTGTCCTTACATTCAATTTGATAGCAATCATCATTAGTTCATTAACTAACCATTCTATGTAAGCACCTATACTACTTTCAAGCAGGTGGTAAGCAATTAGAACCATTTAATCACCTTTCAAGTTTCAGTTCTTACTACGGTGCTAGATCATAGCCAAGTCATACCATCTCACAGTAATGGCGATTCGTGAACCAATGTATTCTAGCTGGGTACCCCAAAACACATGCCTCATTTGTACCCCAGGCACAAACTAGACCAACCCATTTCACTCCTATCGAGGGGTCTAGGTTCCCGTCTAAACTTGGATTCCAAGCCCCCACACTTGAGACCCGATCTCAGCATGGTGCTTAGACCTTCTTTCCCCGCCTCTAATCAGTCGGTCCGGAAAGAGCCAGAACCCACGACAAGAGCGCAACGAGCCTTCCCGCTCCCATAAGCAAGTATGTGCTCAGGATAATAAGTCTATGACCTGACTACCATCCACAGCAACGGACGGTCTTCAATCGACATAGACGGAACAAGTGCAATCCGAGCCTCGCTCGAATGCCTAACCAATTCCATATCCAAAGTACCATTCTGCCCCGTCTCCAATCATCCTTCATATATATTCCATGTGATAGTAACATAATAACAACAATAATATCTTTCCTATCTCTCGTGAGTGACAGGTAATCACTCGACTTTTACCAGATCCTATAGCATAGCAATCTACATGATCCTGACATACTAGTAGGACTCATAGGATAAGGATATATATGCAAGTGGTTTTCATTCAACTCCTTAAAACTTAATGCACAAGCATAAAATAAAGTGCAGAATAATAGGGGTTATGTACCAGGGCTTGTCTGGGTAAGATATAACCAAACGTTAGCATCCCATCATAGTGACACAGTCATCAAGGCTTCATCTTTTACGCTACTTCGATCGACTCCATGATCCATCATTGTTACTATTATGATATATGTGGATACAACGTAGAGATGTAAATAAACAACGGCAACTACAACTCTAAAATATGATTACGCTCCGCAAGCTAACGAGCTAGCTTTAATGACTAACGTACTAGTCTACTTATCTACATCGTCAAGTAAGGCTTTATCTCTAGAAAAATGGTTTAGTTCTAAAATCCCAAGGTGTTTCGATATTTTATTGATTAAATATATGTTTTCGAACTAGAGCTCATTTAGCTATCTTAGCAAACTAATTATTATGGAGCCACAAAAATTACGGTGAGCACCTAATAATGTTAGAAATTTACTGTGAAAGTTTTAGAGCCAACACTACCACCAATTTATATCTTAACAATATTAAGCATCTTAAATTAATTAGATCACTTCTAAAAATATTATAAAACTATGTGAACAAAATATACTAGCAGATAGATCATGATTTTAGGAACCTATCAAAATTGATTTCACAATTTTTAGTTAATTACACAATTTTATATTGAATTTACAAGTTTACCTTAGAAAAAAAATAAGAAAATGCTTAGAAAAGGAAAAGGGCCAGTGGCAACCATTTGGCCTAGCAGCCCGACGGCCCAGCACGAGGCGCGGCCCATGCGTGAGATGGCCCATGGCGGGGAGCCTATGCTGACACTTTAGAAAATGAGCTCTCGAACTTTTCTCGAACCACAACTAGGTCCTAATACTATTTCTTCCTTTCTCTGGCGAATTCACTTAACCCCCTAGATTTTTCCAAATTTCCCCACGTGCACCCCCAGCCACCCCGTGCACAGCGGCGCGGTGAGCGGCTGCACTAGGCATCCACGCTGGCCACCAGGGGCCTACGTAGACCCATTTAGCGGGTCGGTCGCCATCTACGACTAAACGCGCTAAGATGGGTGGTGGTTAGGGACTCGGAGGCGCACTGTCATGGGCTACAATGGTGAGCGGCTATCCACGGCGGTGGCATGACTGTTTTAGTGAGCCTACGCCCTCACAGAAAGGTAGAGATGGCAGAGAAGCATCAATAGCTCACCGTGATGTACGCCCTACAAACGGTTGAAGCAGGGCAGCGCTGCGATGGTCTAGCCATGTGCGAGCTGCCAGGGCGGCGGTGCTCTAGAATGGACACCATGCGACACCACATCTCCGGTAAGCGCCCTGGCTAAATGGTGTGAGCACTAGATAGAGGAGGGGGTCAAGGCGAGCTCATGGATACAAAAAATTGAACCAATTTGGACCTTACTCCAATTTCACTAGCACGGCGACGCACCTAGCCAGCGGCGGGAAAAACGCCAAATTTCTGATTGGTAGTGCTTGGGCGGGCTTGAGAAGGAGGGGATGCCTAATTAACTTCTTGTACTACTTTACGGCATGAGGGATTGGACTCGGAGCCTGAGCTAGGGATTTAGAAGGGGATGGTGCGCTACCACTGCTACATCATGGCTTGTGGCCTCGACTTAACGCGGGCCGGCCAAGACATGATGAGGGCATAGCCACGTGGGGACATGGCTGTGCTAGTGTAACAGAGGTGCGTCGGTTAGTGAGGGGATAAGGACAGAAACGGGACAAGCAGGAGCGCTAGGCACAGTGCACCAAGGTGACAATGGCGCATGGGTGGCAGGGCAGCGGTGGTGAGATGGTAGCGCTACGAGGCAGCCGAGACAGCGGTGACTTGGTGGGTAGGTAGAATGAGTGGCGAGATGGGTGACACAATGATCAGACGATGACTGCCGCAGTGTCGGCTTGGCCCCATGCATGGCCTGGCCGGCAGCGCGCATGTGGTGGCTGTGCAGCAGCAGCACCGCAGCACCGTCCGGACCCACAAAAGATGGCTGGTGGGTCGACACAACCCGACATGCGGCCGGTAGCCGACGAAGTCGGCCAGCGGAGCAACGACCACGCCTAGGAGCGGCCCGGCAGCGGCGGCGTGCTCGCATGGTGACCACGGGGCTCAGGCCGAGAGACTGGGAACGACACCACACATGCTTTTCAAAGCAGACCGAAACCCACTTACTCATTCAATGAAAGCTCAACCAAGTCCACGAACCCAAAATCGGCACTAACGGCTAGCTAACGAAGCAATTCCTACCACCAGAGGATGACCAAAGAGGAAGTTGGAGAGACGCCAAGATAGGTTCATCGCGTCGAACGCTGGTTCGCGAACCGAGCACCAAAGCATGGTTCACAACGCGTTCTAAGGAGGTTTGGACAATTTTTACAAGAGCAACGTGACATCCAACACAACTTCGACCTACACCATGCTCAAGTGCTTACTTAGAACCAACAGTACAAAAACATGGATCTAGTGTTTAAATATTTTTGTTAGAAATTAAATGTCAAAATAGCATTGTCTTACTACTTTTCCCATACATAGAAAAGTTAAGGTTCAGTTTGAACTAACAGCCATTAACACTTTTGTTACAATTTTTAAAAGACCTAAACCCTATTAACTACTACCAACAAATATTTCATGCAATAGTCCATACCTTATACTAATCCATAGGAGCAAAATATTTAAGCACAATTTAACTATTTTGCTCAATATAATTCGCCAAAAATGATATTTTAAACAATAATTCAAGTGTTTGTCAACTTAACAAAAAGAGTTTATCTTAACGTCAAATTTGATTTTTGAGCTCCCAAGAGCACTAGTTAACACTATTTATTTTCACAAATTAAAGTTGTATCTTCAACTACACCACCTGCTCGTTATCTTTACTTAAGTATTACACACAAATTATATTTTATTTTTGTTTATATAAATTGTCTTTTGTGTCAAACAATTAAAATGACTTATCCCATTTTTCTCGTTAGGATTTTCATTAGCACTTTTACGCACCAAGTAAGTTAACTTGGATATTTATTTAAGTCCACAACAGTGAGTCACATAGGATTCACTTATCATTTCACGTGCGTTATAAATTTTTAAAACCCAAAAACTTATTAGGCTAATCCCTCTCGGACCTAAATCTCGGTGCTAAGCAAGCTCGTAACACCAGGGGTGTTACAGCCCCTGCCCCGGTGAAGTCCTCAGTGAAGAAGAAAGCCAGCCATCGTAAAACAAAGCCCCCTCCAGACAAGTTACCTTACGAGCAGTCTGAAGAGGAATCAAAAGCGGTGGCACAAAAAGATTTGGTTAATTGGAAGCAAGGGTTAGCAGAATCAAGAGCAAGGATGTTGGAACTTGAGAAAAACCCACCAAAGCCGCACTGCTTAGCTCAACATGAACCGAGGAAAAAAATCAATGAGCGCGAGAAAAAGCAGCGTGAGGCCGTAAGCCCTCGCCATTATCGGACTATAAATGCTCTCTGGACAAGTCATATAAGGCGTCGCTGAAAGCGAAGAGAGCAGGGAAAGATGTTGCACAGCTCAGGTAGCAATCTAAGCAATCTATCGACTCGCTAGTTGTTGAGAGTGATTTCACAAACGCACCGTGCGGTCCAATAGATAAGGAGGCACTACCAGACTTCATGGCCAACATAGGTCTCACATCTGAACAACTCATGGGGGGAGCATCGATACCAATAGGCGACTATTATATTTACTGAACCTATGTGTATGGCCAGAGTCTTGTCAAACCTAAGTACTACTCATCACTGGGTACACAGGTGTTCTTGTTGAACAAGTGGTACTTAAAAGTGATCGAGAATGATGAAGCAACATGGTTTGTTGTCAGAGTGAGATTACTTGGGCTATGACGTTGTTGATATTGAGTTCAGTGAATTACACCAACTATTACACCGGGACGCTCTCGACAAATCTCTCGTCAGCTGTTGGTGTCTGTAAGTGATTCTTTCTACAATTGAATTGAAGTAACTTGCTTGTTAGTTCATTGTTCATATATAGTTATCCTCACACTATATATATTGTACTATATATATGCATATATGAGATGCTGAAACTAAAGAAAAAAGCGATGACTGAGGTTGGTTTCATTGATCCGAATCGCATATTCAAGGACAGGGTTACTCCATATGATAAATGATGACCTCAAGTGAAGAAGCTTCTGTTCAGGTTCTTAGATAAGAACGCTAACAAGACATTGATACTCTTCCCATACGGCTTCAAGTGAGTGTGAATGTCTTGTGCCCATTTTATTTTGCTTACTCTAAGTTGACTTTAGTTAATGAGTTATGCCTGCGTTAAACATGTAGCTTTCACTAGATACTGCTGGTCATCGATATGACTAGGAGTCGTGTAAAAATCTTTGACTCAGCGATAAAACCCCGAGCAGATTACCAAGAAATCCTCGATATACTCCAATGGTAATTTCGGTCTCGCACACACTGTATACTCTCTTAGGTCATTTTAATGATATAACTCTATTTATTTATTTATTTTGTTGAGCAGTGCTTGGAAAACGTTCACCGAGAAACACCATTATGGTAATTGGGAAGTGCCTCTGCATATAGTCCAATACTCAGTAAGTACTATCTAGGTCACCACATCTTTATTTAGTTCAATTCATTATTACCATGCTTCATTGGTTGATGATGAATCTTTTTCTCGTAAAGTGGTGTTTGCAGTAATGATCGGGGAACAACTTATGTGGATACTATGTCTGCGAGTTCCTCATGGAGTACTCAAGGAGAACAAGTGAAGAGATCCTCGAAGTACGTAAAAAATATACACAATTTATTTATTATCATTGTGTTGATATATATATATATATATATATATATATATATATATATATATATATATTCATGCTTTTGCTTTCATTCGAATTGAAGATTGAATGGAGGAAGCAAAATGTCCTGCGATGTGACCAGATCAAAGCAATTCAAGAGGCATTGTCAGGATTTCTTTTGGAGCATGTCATAGATCCCAAGGGCACGTACTACTATGACCCTAAAGAGTTCATACCTAGTAGCCAAACGATGGAGGAAGATTAGGGTTGCAAGAAATCCCAAGGACATGAATACATTTGTGACTTTATTATATATGTACATGTTTCATGCATGAATATTTGTATATATATAGTTTCATACATTTTAATGTGTTATTTATGTGTAATGTTCGAATGGAACCTTATACGTACGTATATTAGCAGCATAGAATTCATATACGAAAAGCTAATCGAAACAAAAAAAAATTGAATTGAAAAGAAACTATAAAATGAAAAGGAATGAAATGAAAAAAATAAAGTAACCTTTAGTACCGGTTGGAAACAACAAACCGAGACTAAATGTGTCAGCCTCGGTGCAATGTCTGGGGGACCATTTAGTCCTGGTTAATAGCAACCGAGACTAAAAGTACACTTTTAGTGCCGGTTGCCAGAACCAGGACTAAAGGGGGTCTTTAGTCCCAGATTCGTAATCCCGGTTGGGCAACCGGGACTAAAGGGGGTTTCCCAACCGGGATTGCAACCCAGTCCTGCACTAGTGATGCTTTAATTTAATGTTAATCTAGTGGTTTTCTTCTGTTCACTGTTCACTTTTCTATACTAGTTGGGCTCAGCTTCCCACAAGTGTAGCTGCTGCATGCACGGCCATCAATTTTCACCGCCTGTCTCTCACCCGGCAGTACGCGATACAAGTTCTAAAAAACACCCCAAAAAATCCCACCAATACACATGCCAGTTTGCCTAAGTTTTGAGCCTATTGGTTGACCATAAAACAAGAGAACAGAGAGCACAAATAGGTGGAGACAATGAATAGGAAAATTTATTGTTTTCCCATCAATATATAAAGAATGAAACCCTCGGAGGATCGCCATCGCCGCCATTGACTATGTTCTGTCGTCGACGTCAACAGGAGAGCACAAGAGCAAGCCGAGACGTGCTGCAAGAAGCAACACATCCAAAATGATCCAAGACAAAGAGAGACTAGCTTGCGTGTAAATGGTTGACGATGCAGCGATGAAGTACACTGTGAACATGCACCTAGCTACAGCTACGGTCGTCTGCTGAATAGTCCACTGCCCACTCGTTTCCCATGTTTTTGGTTCCCCGTTGCATGGATGCCTCATTACATAAAATACACATATATATCCCTGTCATACATGATCCTTGGAAGTCAAAGCTTGAGAGAGAGAGAGATCCCAATTCTCTGAAAAAAGAAAACCACCTTTAAAACCACCTAAGAATCAAATTTATTGAGAATGTCCTATACCCGAATTTTAGGATTGAAAATGGGACTACTGCCACGCAAGATGTAGCTTGGAAAATAGACCTTACCCTTGTTTGGCCCGTGTTTAGTTCCAATCCCAAATTTCAAAAAAATGCTACAGTAGCCATTAAATCGAATCTTGCGATACGTGTATGGAGCATTAAATGTAGACGAAAAAAAACCAATTGTACAGTTTGGTTGAAAATCACGAGACGAACGTTTTGAGCCTAATTAGTTCATGATTGAACACTAATTACCAAATAAAAACGAAAGTGCTAAGTAGCCCAAATTTCAAAATTCGGCCAACTAAACACGGGCTTGAATGAAGCGGATAAAAAAATTCTCGCTGTCATATCTCAAATGGGATTGGTTGTTCGATCTGGTCAATCGCACGAGGCAAGTGTCGTTCCTCTTCTTCCTTTCCAGTTTTCATTCACCGGCTAGCTAGTAAAGACAAGACAAGTGTTGAGAGACTTCAGACTGCTCCTGGCAGTACGTATATACAGTATGTATCAGACATTTCGATACAACCAAATTAAACACATGTATGTGATGTGAGTGCCTAACGCACATCCAGTACCTTGTACCTACCGGTCCCCTAGCTCTCCATCCACATCGCCCTGACATTGTCCACCGTGTGACAACTGCCTCTGTCTAGAAAAAGAATGAAATTCTAGTCAGTTAATAAAATACCTAAATTAGGGCCTAATATATAAATAAAATATTAATATTTATGATGCCAAATAAATATAATTATAAAAATATGTTTCATGACAAATTTAATGTACATATTTAGTATAATAAATATTAGTAATTTTTATATAAATTAGGCCAAGTTTGACATACTTATAACAGTGTTTTAGAATTGTATCCTTTTTGCGATGAGTGGCGGAGCTACCGGCATACCCTGCTATTCCGGCAAGTAAGCAAGTATATATACGTATTGTCGGTGTTTCGAGTTACCACCGACGAGTAAATTTCTAATATTGCACGTCTGGCTTGGATGGTGTGCTTAGAAAACACGAGGTTTATACTGGTTCGGGCAGAAAGTCCCTACGTCCAGTTCATCGCTGTTGCTCATGTTACTAGCACTGAAAGTTTGTAGTAGGGGTTACAAACAGACGAGAGAGGGACAGGTCCCCAGTCTCTAGTAAAAGGAGTGAACGGTGCCAAGAGCTCGGTTGCTGCTCTTGTGTGTATCTGGATCTGATCGGTTCGGGGTCAGATCGGGATTCATTGGTTCGGATTCGGTCTGACCCCCCTTCACGGGACGCCTGCTTTCTCTTTTATTAGCAAAGGGAAAGCACGGGTTACAACGGAGGAAAAGAGAAGAACCAGAGAGAGAGGGAGTCCTTCAGGATCGTCGGGTCCTTCTTATCCTTCATGCGGGTCCCATCGATCCTGTAGATGTCAACATGGACAGCTCCATGTCGTGGCCCTATCCGTCACTAGCGCCATGTGTAGGCGTCGTCTGCCAGTCATGGCGTTCCATTCTATCACAGCGGACGTCGTGGTGAGTTGACATGCATGTCAGCGTTCGTACGGGGGTTAGGCAGAACAACACCGGTACGCCTGACGCTGCTCCTGATGTGAATCCTTAGGTATAGCCCGTCATGACCATGGGTTACATCTTGGCATGCTAGTCTCTTCCTTGGTGTCAGAGTTTTGACCCAGGCCTATACGATTGGACCTGGAGTAATTGGCGGTGGTATAGGTCTTCATCAGGCGAGACGGAGCGCGCGACCTCGGGGTCGGACAAGGCAGAGCCTACCCCAGAGGTCGGGCGAGGCAGAGCACGGACCCAAAGGTCGGGCGAGGCAGAGCGCAAACCCAAGGGTCAGGCGAGGCGGAGCCCGTGGCCTTGGGGTTGGGCGAGGCAAAGCATGAGCCTAAGGGTTGGGCGAGGTGGAGCCTGTGACCTTGGGGTAGGGTGAGGCGGAGCCCGCGGCCAGAGGTCGGGCGACGTGAAGCCTGCGACCTCATCATGAGCGGGTCGAGCAAGGGCCACTGGGGACCATTGCTAGGGTCGGGTGTCACTTAAAGATGACCCGTCTCTCGGCAGTGGCCTGAGCCGTCCGATCGACTTAGGCGAACTACTAGCCTCTCCTTGATGGAGATTCCACCGGTGGGACCCTCCAGACCCTTCCTGGGAAGGTGGAGGCTAAAGCTCATGGTGCGGGGACAAAAACTCTGATCATGCGGGTGAGCAAAAAATGTCGTAGCCGCTGGGGCGTAGGTTTCTTACAGTCTGACCAGTTTTAATCAACGTTTATTTCCGCACACCTTGCCTCTAGTTTTTTAACGTGAAAAAGGGTCAGGTATAAAGAATGTCTACCGAATAGACACTCTTGCTGGCCCTCGAGTGAGGCCCGACCCCTTGCCATTGCTAGGGTCGGGTGTCACTTAAAGATGACCCATCTCTCGGCAGTGGCCTGAGTCGTCCGATCGACTTAGGCAACCTGTTGGCCTCTCCTTGATGGAGATTCTGTTGGTGTGCCCCTCTAGACCCTTCTTGGGAAGGCAGAGGCTAAAGCTCGGGGTGCGGGGACAAAAACTTTAATCATGTTGGTGAGCAAAAAACACCATAGCTGCTGGGGTGTAGGTTTCTTGTGGGTCGACCAGTTTTACTCAGTGTTTGTTTCCGCACACCTTGCCTTTAGATTTTAGCATGAGAAAAGGGTCGGGCAAAGAGAACGTCTACCGAATAGACACTCTTGCTAGCCCCAAGTGAGGCCTGACCCCTTGCCGTTGCTAGGGTCGAGTGTCACTTAAAGATGACTCGTCTCCCGACAGCGGCCCGATCTGTCCGATCGACTTAGGCGACCTACTGGCCTCTCCTTGATGGAGATTTTGCCAGTGGGCCCTCTAGACCCTTCCTGGGAAGGTAGAGGCTAAAGCTCAGGGTGTGGGGACAAAAACTCTGATCATGCTGGTGAGCAAAAAACACTGTAGTCGCTGGGGCGTAGGTTTCTTACGGTCTGACCAGTTTTACTAAGCATTTGTTTTCGCACACCTTGCCTTTAGGTTTTAGCGTGAGAAAGGGGTCGGGCATAGAGAACGTCTACCGAATAGACACTCTTATCAGCCTTTGAGTGAGGCCCGACCCCTTGCCATTGCTAGGGTCGGGTGTCACTTAGAGATGACCCATCTCTCGATAGCGGCCCAAGCCGTCCGCTCGACTTGGGTGATCTGCTGGCACAGGACTTACCTTTGATGGCTCGAGTGATGGGTTCGAAGAGCTCTTACCGGATATGTCCGAGTGGGATCCAGGTTCATTGTTCGTGATAGAATCTGCTTAACCCGTGTGGGCCATCCTGCTGCTCCATACCCGTCTCTCAGTAGCGGCCAATCCATTCGATCGACTTGTGTCACCCGCTGCACATGACTTACCTATAGAGATAGAGGATGAGATCATCCCGCCCAAGAAATTAGTTAGGCAAACAAGCTAGGTGGCGAACTTGTAACGAGTGAACAAGCCCTTAGATTTCGTTATAGCCAAACAGATTTTTAGCCCTTCTCCCCTTTTTGTATAAAAGGTTAGTGCATTCCGACCCTTTCTGTCGTTAAGGCCTTAAAGCCTAGGGTGCAGGTGAACAAACGCTGATCATGCTGGTGAGCAAAAACACCGTAGCCGTTGGGGCATAGGTTTCTCGCAGCCCAATCAGTTTTACTCAGTGTTTGTTTTCGCAACCCTTGCTTCTAGATCTTAACGTGAGAGAGGGTCGGGCACATAGAACACTTGCTAGGTGGATATACTCTTAAACGTGTATCGACTCTTTCTTTAGTTATGGCTAAAAAGCTCAGGGTGTAGAAAAAACTCTGATCATGCTGGTGAACAAAAACGTCATAGCCGCTGGGGCGTAGGTTTCTTGTAGTCCGTTTCCACAACTCTTGTTTTTTGGTCTTAACGTGAGAAAGGGTCAAGCATAGAGAATGTCTACCAGATGGATATGCTCTTATTAGCCCCCGAGTGAGGCCCGACCCCCCACCGTTGCTGGGGTCGGGTGTCCCTAAAGATCAAGGAGTTGATAGCAAAACTGATAAGAGAAAGTGTGCGTATATTAAGGGTAAAAGCAACATAGCTGCTCGATGTTCCAGGCATTGATGAAGGCTTCGCCCTCGATGGTCTTGAGCTTGTAGGTGCCTTGTCAGAGCATCTCCACGATGACATACGGTCCCTCCCACGGCGGAGAGAGCTTGTGGTGGTTCTTGTTGCTCTGGACGAGACGGAGCACCAGGTCTTCGATGTTGAAGGCTTGACCCCGCACTCGCCAGTTGTGGTACCAGTGCAACACTTGCTGGTACTTGGCCAAGTGGAGGGTGGCAACATCGCGCACTTCATCTAGCTAGGCTCCTTCCTATGATTCTCCTTGTTAGAGCCCCTAGACAGGAACCTCTTCAAGAGGTCGCAGTCCTTGTGTAGATGCCCAACGGGGAAAGCATGGTTCGGGCATGGCCCTTTGAGTAGCTTCTCGAAGTGGTTCGGGGTACCCTCGGTGGGCTTCCACCCCCCTTTCGGTCGATGGTGACCATGAGCGAGCCTCGCACCGCTGCTTGTTATTCTTCTTGTTGGGACGGTTGGAGGCGCCTTCGTTGACATCCTTGTCCTACTTCCCCCTGCCCTTGAGGCGGTCAAAGATCGCTCTGACCACCTCCTCGCCCGAGGCATGGCTAGTGGCGATGTCGAGGAGCTCCTTGGTGGTTCATGGGCCCTTATGTCCTAGCTTATAGACCAGAGACTCATAGGTGGTCCTAGACAGGAAAGCTCCTATGACGTCGGCGTCGGCGACGTTGGGCAGCTTGTTGCACTACCGGGAGAAGCGCCGGATGTACCCACAAAGGGTTTCCCCTGCCTTCTGTCGGCAGTTTTTGAGATGCCATGGGTTCTCAAGACACGTGTATGTGCCCTAGAAGTTTTCAACAAAGATCTTTTTCAGGTTCGCCCAACTTTGGATTCTGTTGGGCATAAGGTGTTCCAATCATGTTTGTGCCGAATCGGCCAGGAACAATGGAAGGTTGCAGATAATGAAATCTTCATTATCTACTCCACCGGCTTGGCAAGCAAGCCGATAATCCTCGAGCCGTGGGGGGAAGACATTGTGAGGATGCGTCGGCCGAAGGCCTGAGGTCCTAGCAGGTTGGGGCTCAGGCTTCGATCCTCGCCGCTGTCATAGCGTCTGCCCCGACGAGGGTGGTAGCCATGGCTAGCCCCCTCCCTCACATCGCTATGGGTACGTCTACGGGCGTCGAGGGTGTCACGCGTGTCACGGTGGTGGCCGAGACACTCATGCACTAGGACCGTGGTGCATGGCCTGCCGCCTTGTGGCACCTAGTGGACCGATGCATCCTTGCCGGGTCGCTCTAAGGGCATGCGCTGGCTAGCATCGAGCTCGCGTCATCGAGACAGCGAGCTCTTAGTTTACTACGTCGCCGCACGCTCGAGTAGCGTGCGAATCTCACGATGGGCCCGATGATCTTTGGGCATCACGGGCCCCAGAAGCCCCTAGAGCAAGGCCACCACAGCAGCTATGTTTTGGCTCACCCAGGTAAAGTGTGGGAGGGCTTCAACATCCTTGATGATCATCCAGTTCACATCGTGGGCCATGGTGCACACACGCCCACCGTCTCCATGGCACTCAATCTCTCGCTCGAGCTCCATGTGTTCCAGCTCGAGCTGGAGTTACGATTCCTTGAGCTCTTAGTGCTGGGCCTTCAGTTGCTCCACCCATAGGTGAGGTGGGGCCCCTGCATCCCCCTTGACCTCATCGTCGAGGTTGTTCGTTGGGGTAGCCTCTTCCTTGTGGATGCTTTCGACATGTCTCTCAGGGGTACCTACCATGAAACATTCATGAGAGGGGTGATGGCTCCCCCTGCTAGAGTCAGAGGTGTAGGGCGACTCCGTTTCTCCCACGAGGAGGTTGTGGAAAGACTCCATGACATATTCGGTCATCCCCACGAACTTGTCGTTCGTGGGGGATGGAGGCGTGCGTTGTGCCACAAGGTGGCCAATAGTCTCTACGATGTTGCGGAGACCGGACGAGAGTGTTGTTGGAGCGGTCCGGGTGAGGTATTCTGGGGAGAACGACTCTCCCCCGACAAGCTGCGCCATGACATTGGCGAACGAGAAGGTGAGGTGGCATAGGTCCCCAAGGGACGGCCAGGATCCTAGGAAAGCACCAAGCTAGCGCTCTAACCTCTCATAGTCAAACCTGAGGAGCTGGTCTCTCCTGGTAGCGTGGGCCTCCAGTGCATGCAGCTACAGCTCCTCAAGTGCCTCAGTGATCGCGTTGAGGCCGGTGGAGTGGAGGGGTTGGATGGTGTCATGATGATGAAGTCCAGGTCCTTGAAGCGCACGTGCGTGCCTAGGACCCAGCTAACGTTGTGACTAGCCATCCAAGGCCTAGTGTGGATGTCAAGACACCGAAAAGGCCCCTACCTGGTGTGCCAACTGTCAGTGTTTCAAGTTACCACCGACGAGTAAATTACTAATATTGCACGTCTAGCTCGGATGGTGTGCTTAGGGGACATGAGGTTTATATTGGTTCAGGCAGAAAGTCTCTACGTCTAGTTCATCGCTGCTGCTCGTGTTACTAGCACTAAAAGTTTGTAGTAGGGGTTACAAATGGGCGAGAAAGGGACATGTCCCAAGTCTCTAGTGAAAGGAGTGAACGAGTGCCAAGAGCTCAGTTGCTGCTCTTGTGTGTATCTGGATCAAATCGGTTCAGGGTCGCATTAGGATTCGTTGGTTCAGATTTGGTCTGACCCCCCTTCATGGGATGCCCTACTTTCCCTTTTATCAGCTAAGGGAAACCATAGGTTACAGTGGAGGAAAAGAGAAGAACTAGAGAGAGAGGGAGTCCTTCAGGATCGCCGGGTCCTTCTTATCCTTCATGCGGGTCCCGCCGACCCTATAGATGTCAATAGGGAAAGCTCCACATCATGGCCCTGTCCGTCACTGGCGCCATGCGCAGGCGTTGTCTACCGATCATGGCGTTCCATTCTGTCGCAATGGACGTTATGGTGAGCTAACGTGCGTGCCAACATTCGTACGGGGGTTAGGCAGAATAGCACCGGTACGCTCGATGTTGTTCCTGATGTGAATCCTTAGGTATGGCCCATCATGGCCATAGGTTACATCGAGGAGTGCCGGTCTTTTTCTTAGTGTCAGAGTTTTGACCCAGGCCCATACACTTGGACCTAGAGTGATTGGTGGCGGTATGGGTCTCTGTCGGGCAAGACGGAGGCAATGACCTCGAGGTCGGGCGAGGCGAAGCCCACCCCTAGAGGACAAGCGAGGTGGAGCATGAACCCAAGGGTTGAGTGAGGCAGAGCCTGCGGCCTCGGGGTCAGGCGAGGCGGAGCCCGCCCCTAGAGGTCGTGCGAGGCAGAGCGCAAACCCAAGGGTCGGGTGAGGTGGAGCCCGTGGCCTTGGGGTCGGGCGAGGCGGAGCCTGTGGCCTCAGGGTCGAGTGAGGTAGAGCACGTGCCTAAGGGTTGGGCGAGACGGAGGGCGTGGCCTCGGGGTCGAACAAGGCAGAGCTCAAGGCCAAAGGTCGGGTGAGGCAAAGCCCGTGGCCTCGGGTTGGGCGAGACGGAGCCCGCGGCCTCGGGGTCAGGCGAGGCGAAGCCCTTTCCCAGAGGTCGGGTGAGGCAGAGCCCGTGCACCTAGGGTCGGTTGGAGCTGTAGTCACGCTCTTGACTGCTCGAATGAACCATTGTTGATGGTCATTAGCTCCTCTTCTTTGGATACCCTAGTATTGGTCCCCGACACATATTTATATAAAAAAAGAAAAAAAACACTCATCTGATGTGTACCTGAGAGTCGAGGCCAAGTGCGAACGAGTGACAGTCCACGAGCGAGCGTTAGGCCCACGCAGGCACGCGACCCATGTGGCCAGCGACGACGAAGATGCCAATAGCCCAATACGGATCGAGGCAACGCCACCGTATACTTTGGGTCTTCAATGCTCGACAGTTCATCTAATCATCTTCATCACGATTCATGCGTCCTGCGTGGCTGCGCGCCTGGATCACTCACATCGTATGTCGCCGTTGGCTGTCGCCCGTGGCCTATCATTGTCCAGTCGTCCTCTTGACCTCGTCCCATTCATTGTTTGGCACTTTGGCCTTCACCCTGCCCTATGACCGCACCAACATTTGTGATCAGAATTGTTCAGCCGTTCAGGTGAGATTCAATCCTTGTTCTTTGGCTTTTTGTAAAAATTCATATGTACTTTAATTGCTGATTGCTTAGCGCTAAAATCATAAAATCATCCATCACGTAGCGAGGTCGATGATTTGTCCCAACATCAGAGCCGATCTAGATTGATCTTTTGTTCAGTACTCGTATCATGTGAGTGATCCATAATCGCATGTGAGAGTTCAATCGTGCAAGCATAATTTATTTAATCTGGAACTGGATTACATCAAGAGATGGGTTTGCCTAGGCCTAGAGATACTCAATGGGGATCTCATTACAAAACTGTATGCAACATCATTACTATGTATGAAGCAATCCATGATGTACTAGTTGATCTTAGGGATGATCCTACATATAAGGATGATTGGACCAAAATACATTTTATGACTGGAGCATTTGAGAAGTTTGAATTTGTTTTATCTGCACACTTAATGTATATTATTCTTGGATATACAAATAAGTTATCTGAGTGTTTGCAAAGAAGGGACCAATATATTCTTAATGCAATATCACTTTTTAATGTGGCGAAAGCATCTAGGCCCCTAGTTGGGTTTTTGTGATTAATGACAATACGAGATTACTGTGACTAACGTGTGTTTTGCAGATGCAATTAAGTTAGGTCATGGTAATGACAATTGATTAGGCAATCATGGTTGTCATGCCCCTACGATGGAAATCATTTCCGTTTTCAAAGGATGGACGACAAGGTTAAGGATAGACTAGTTCTAAGTGTTGTTTAGTGTTGAAGAGACACTTAGAGTAGTTTAGGACTTTGTTTTTCCTTTGGCCGTACTATTAAGGGGGTATGGATGGGTAGCTTGACCTAGGTGAGTCTAGTGGGTTAGGTGTGGTGCACACTTGTCAAATCTAGCACTAGGTAACTCCTAAATAGCCCTAAGATCAATTGGAGCAAACTTCATTCACATATGATTTCGAGTTGGAAGTGAATGGAGGGTCAAATGTTGACCGGACGCTAGTTTCGGTGTGACCGAACGCTGGCGTAGAGCCCGATCAGTTCATTTGATCAAGGTGAAGTCGTCTAGATGCGACCGGACGCTGAGAGAAATGTGACCGGAAGCTGGGTGCCAGAGTCTGGTCAACTTCAGTAAGGTTCTAGAGAGGGAGAATCCTGAATCGACATGTTCGGTCAATGCTGACCGGACGCTGGTCAATGTCCGATCACAATTTAACTGCTCGGTTGTGGGGAGAACTGATCGGAGCGTCCGGTCACCTTGACCGGAGCGTCCGGTCACCCCGCAGTGGCACATAACAGTTTGTTTTGAATGAGGGGTTATAAATACTTCCTCTATTCACTCAAGGGATCACTTTTGCTCATTTCAACAGCTGAGAAACACCCTTGAGAGTGCCAAGGAGAGCAAGGTCCTAGTGAGGTGATTGAGATTTGAGAATCCAAGAGAGAGACCTCATTAGTGAAAAGAGAGTAGTAAGTGTGCATCCACCCTTCTCATTAGGATTGTTGTGGTCAAGTGAGAGTTCTTGCTTGTTACTTTTGGCGATCGCCATCATCTAGATGGCTTGGTGGTGATTGGGAGTTTGGTGATCATCCGGTGGAGCTTGTGGATAACCCAACTCATGTTGTGAGCGGTTGTGGGTGATTCACCGCGACGGAGTGTCGAAGAATCAACCCGTAGAGAGCACTTGAATCTTGCGTGGATCAAGGGGGAGCTACACCCTTGCGCGGGTGCTCCAACAAGGACGAGTGGGAGTGGCAACTCTCCGATATCTTGGCAAAACATCGCCACGTTCCTCCTTCTCTCTTTACTTTAAGCATTTACTTTGAGCAATTCAATTCTTGTCTTTATATTCATAGAATTGCCATGCTAGAGTAGGATTGGAACTTAGGTTGCAAAACCTTTGTGCGGTAGAACATTAGAAACACATTCTAGGCACAAGGGATGAAGTGGGCTAAGTGTAGGGTTTAATTATTGCAAAGAATTTTAGAATTAGCCCAATTCACCCCCTCTTGGGAATCTTGATTCTTTCAGTGGCAAAGAAAATAATGCAATATTTGAGGTTTGATGGTTGGAATAATTTTCTTGAGAAGGTCACTTCATTTTGCGATAAACATGGTGTTGAAGTTCCTGCTATGGATGGAGATTATGTTCCTTTTGGAAAATCAGCAAGGAAAGCTTGTGCCCAAAAGCAAACTAATGATGACCACTTTAGAAGAGAAGTATATATTGATATCATTGATCAAACAAGTCAAGACCTTGATAACTGGTTTGACAAGATTAATATGGAGTTGTTGTCTTGTATGTCAGCCTTCAGTCCTTCCAAGTCATTTGCTTCTTTTGATGCACAGAAGCTATGTAGACTAGCTGAGTTCTACACAAAGGAGTTCTTAAATAATAATTTGCTCAAACTTGAATTGCAGCTACATAATTATATCGATGGCATGAGACAGGATGATAGCTTCCAAGGTCTAGACAATATTGTTGATCTCTCAGTTAAGCTTGTTGAAACAAAGAGGTACAAAGTGTATGCTATGGTTTATGAGCTCCTCAAATTGGTATTGCTTCTACTTGTGGCAACGACAAGTGTTGAAAGGGTATTTTCTGCAATGATTTTTGTGAAAATAAAGTTCAGAAATAAGACGAGAGATAGTCTTTTGGATGATTGTCTCGTCACTTTCATTTAGCAGGATATTTTCTTTGAAGTTGATGAAGATGATATAATCACCACATTTGTGTCCCTTCAAAAGTGTCGAATAAAATAGTCACAAGAATAGCATTGTAAGTCTCTGGTTCTCTTTTATGCCTTATTTCAATTATCAGTATGGCTTTTGAGCTATTTATACTATACTTAGTGGATGGTTTGAACTTAATCCATGAATTTAAGCCTTATTGTGTTATTTAGTGCATATACACCGAATTATGTTGTCAATTTTACAATTATTACCGAATTGCTGAAATAGATTTACCGAATTGTATATGAAATTTTTTGGATGGCGTACCCTCAGACAAAATCCTAGATTCGCCACTGTTTGCGATGGAGGGACGACATAAGTAAAGGTATGACCTCCATGGAGGATACTGATGTATATAGTAATGCAAATCCACTAAAATGACAATGAAGGAGACGATGATATATAGTCAGCCGATGGAACAACTTTAAAATAATCTAATTAATCCCTAAAAGATGCACAATCTAAAGACATGTTTGGTTGGCAACTAATATTGTACGCATTCATAGCTAGGGTTTATATAGCTAATCTTAGCCTTTCCATAATTTTCTAGCACAAAAATGCCCACCTATGGTTAGGCAATGAATAGTAGCCTATAATATGTATAAGCCAAGGTGGCAAAGATGTTAAGAGTTGTGAATGCAAGAAGTTAGGTGTGGCAAATTTAGTAATCAGCAATCAAACAAGCCCTAAGTTTGAACTTAGGGGTATGACCTTCCTAGGGGCACTACTATTATCTTAGAATAACTTAAAGAACATTACTGTTGTGGATGCCAAACGTTAGGCCTGTAAAATTAGTATGTAGCCAACAACCAAACAAGCCCTAAGTTGAGACCTAGGGGTATGACCTCCCTAGAGACATTGCCATTAAGGTAGAATAATTCAAAGAAGTTTACTATTGTGGATGCCTAAAGTTAGGCATGGCAAATTTAGTACCCGACAACTAAACAAACCCTAAGTATGGAATAGGGAAACACACATGTAAACTATATCTTCAGCGGAAACATGAAAACTAATTCAAGAAACATATATTTTGGTCTCTCGAATTTTTTTGAAACATGGCATATCCATAGTGCATCCATATATGTACTCATATGCAAATAAAACGGAGATCAAAACTCAATTTTAAAAAATATGGAAATGACAGATTTCATCATGTGCATGTGCGCAAGAAGACAAAATTCTTGGAACTTTGTCTTCCAGTTTTGAGTTTTTTTTTGTATAACTATTGTAGATTGAGTTTGCAATTCATTTTGTGTGTGTGTACTGGTTCATATAACATTTTGTATAATTTTTTTGAACCCGCTTAATTCCGTTCCCAAGAAATCGATCATATAATATGGTGTTGCTACTAAAGAATTGTAACTACTAGGCTATAGAGGCCTATCTACATGTGTATTATTACATTATTTATTACCACCAAGAAAAGAGAAGAAATAGTAAAATATAGTACTACATGACAAGGTTAATTGTCGGCATCAACTGATACTCTTCTGATATAGAAAGTCCAATGCGTGCAATGCAATCGGTTCGGGCAAAAGCGTTGTTGGTTCTAACATGGAGGTGTTTACTAAAGAATTTTAACCACTAAGCTAAGGTATAGGCCCATCCACACGTGTATTATTACCACCAAGAAAAGAGAAGAAATAATAATAAAGTAGTGTACACGACAAAGGTTAAGTGTCGTCATCAACTGATACTCTGATATAGAAAGTCCGATCCAATGCAAGTGGCAAGGCAAAAGCGTGAGGCCGGCGCAAGGTGACGTTGATCGAGAATTCTAGCGTTGGATTGGCCGGGCATGCGCGTTCAGTTTTCTACCGCGTGCGGTGTAGCCTGGGTACATTTGATCAGCTGAGCGCATGAACGATTCCAGTCGTTTTGCTACATGATCGATGGGACATGTATGGGAGAAGGAAGATTTTAAAAAAATATATATAATATAAAATATGCAGGCAAAGCAAAGCAAAGCAAAAAAAAAAGTCTAAATACGGTGTTGCATTGGACAGCGGACACGATAAGTAAAAGGCTAAATTTGATTGAAGTGCTCAATTATAATTTATATTGACCCTGCTTGCATTGCATGCATCTAGAATGTGATGTACTGGTTCACCAATGAAAGAGCTAAGTTTTGACATATGCCTAGCTGCTAGCAAGGTATGCATGGTAATTAGGGATGAAAATGGATCGGATACGGACGGATATCACCGATATTACATTTGTTTTCATATTTCTGTTCGGATTCGGATTCGAATACGGATAGTGTCAACCAGTGTTTTCCTAAACGCTAAATGGTAAACAGTCGGTCGCCTACCGTTTAGCCATTATTCGAGCAAAACGTCCCATTAAACGGGCTAAACGGCCAATTAAACGGGGTAAACAGGTGATTAAACGGAAACGACGCACCACCGTGTAGTGTTTACACGGTGTTTAAACGGGCTAAACGGCCGTTTAGGCAAACAATGGTGTCAACTATGTCGGATAGGATACGATTGGATATCGACATCATAAATATGCGATTTGAGTATTTGGATACGGATACGAATACGGTATCAGATGTTGGATATCTGAACTCGGATACGAATATATCTCAACCCCTCTAAATGAATTCGGCTTCGAATACGGTCGGAAAATATCCATACCGTTTTCATCCGTAATGGTAATAATGGTGCACATTTGGGGACGGAGCAACAAAGGCAATATGAAAGCGATCGACCGATCGAAAGGCACACGCGCGTGTGTATAGCAGCCGTGGCTTGCATTGGCTTGACGATAGGTAAGCCATGACCGACTCTGACTGCTACTGATCGATCATATGGTGGATTCATTCCATTCGATCGAATTCCATGCGTTTTGTCGCGGTCGTCGTACGTGTGTCTAAGGTCTAACCCGCGTGCGCGCGCACGGCGGCAAGGGTTTTCTTCAGGTATGGTCGTCTTGCAGACCGGACCTGACCACCCTAGCTTGTTCGGTTTTTTTTTTTTTTTTTTTGCCTCTCATCTGGATATAGCTGTAGCAGCTGTTCATACATATGTACGTCCGCACAACATACACTACTCATACCTCCTATGTGCAAACAAACATATAACTATACCCAGATCTTAAAGACCGCGTTCTTCTTGAGATCACCGAAATCCACTGATATCGTAGACGACGGGCACATCACGATCTCATTGTGGCATCACGCGCGAAAGACAGAAGCTGTAGCATCTGTTCGTACACCCACACAACACACACTACTCACGCCACCCATGTACAAACAAACCTATAACTACACCCAGATCTTGAAGACCACGTCCTTCTTAAAATCACCGAAATCTACTGATATCGTAGACAATGGGCACGTCACGATCTCACCGTGGCATCACACACAAGAGACACAAATCCCGGACAACGATGAGGCACGCGAGTCGATCAAGGATCGAACTCGGTGTGCTGCTCGCACGCCGGCGCAGCTAGCCAACCGAGCCATGCTCGGTCCTCGGCTTCTTCGTTTTTTCTTTTCGCGTTTCGTTGCTGTTTCTTAGCAACTAAGTATTAAAGCATATGTAGCTCTGTAAAAGCGGCATCAAAATATTTATAGTATGCGCGCGCATTCATTCTTTGACGTCTCCTGGACCCGGCCTGATCTATTCACGCCACTACTCTACCAGGCAATAAGAATATATAAAAATATACACCTTTTGAACGGCGTCGTCAAAGAACGAATATGCATATATTGATGCCGGCTCACTTTTGCAGATCGAGCTTAGTGGCTAAGAAACAGCAATGAAAATGAAGAGAAAGGCGCGCGTACGTGTGGGTGGTCAGGTCCGATCTGTAAGACTGGATGCAATGCAACGAAGAATCCTGAACCAAGGCCGCCGTGCGCGCGCGGGTTAGACCTTATTAGACGCGCGTACGGCGTCCGCGACAATGCATGCATAGCAGAGATGACATGTCCCAAGAATTTTCTAGTGCATGACATCCTGGTGACGTAGCCCTATTCGTTTCGTTGAAATTTGGCTTATACTGATGCTTACGCTGATTTGTTGTGAAAGAAAAATATTGTTCATTCGCTTAAAAGTACTGCTGAAGTAGTTCAGCAGTCAGGAGTCAGTCATGGCAAGCTCCATCTCACATTCTAGATGCAAGTGCTTTGGCATCCGTCTTCAACTCCCCCATCGAGATCGAGTTCAGACTTCAGAACAGATAAACAATCCACGGTTTACTGGCCTGACAACAGCAAGCTACTGTAGTCTGTAGCTGCTCGACAAAATTTCACATGTAGGCGACGACGGTGCAAACGGATTCAGATCAATTCCGCGAATTCAGTTCAACTCTGATGTGCAAGCAAGCCCGGGCCAGACCTTAGGGGGACCGACATATATCTGCGTTGCATTATAAATATTTAATGAGAATTTTTACTATGGTTGTCAAAAAATGGATGGCTCATGAGAAGCGATCCGACGCCTAAAAAAGCAAAGGAGCTAAAAGCAACCAATTGGGGAAGCACCGGGTGCGTACTAAATAGTGGGACTGTAGGCACCAGGTACGTACTAGAATTGGTGGGATCAACACCGGAAAAAAAGGTGGGATAATTTCTATTTTTGAAATTTTTTATGTAATTGAGGGTAGAATAATGGTAAATTTATAATAGAAAAATAATGAGTAGTATAGAGACGTAGCATTTCAATTAAATTTAGGGTATCTTTTTAATAAGAGAGAGATAAATTTAGGGTATCTTTTTAATAAGAGAGAGATAAAGTTAGGTTTTTTTTACAACAAACAATTTTATTATCAGCAGCAACGTGCTGAGCGTAGCATTACATTGATCAAGCTTACATTTTGTAGAGCTTGAAGAAGAGAGCACTGGTGTACATGATGCTCATAGGAGCAATTAGACTCAACATGTATATCATGAGAGGCTAAGTCAGAGAGGGCCTGACAAGCCAGTGCATCCGCCGTGGTGTTTAGTTGCCTGTTGATCATGAAAAACTTTAATTCCCTGCATCTTGAGTGGTTGGAGAACAGCTGAGTGAAATGTTTGACCCTCCAGTCAGGAGGGTTGGAGTGGTCAGCTGCATTGAGAAAGTGCACCAATTGTTCACAGACTGATAAGAAGCTGATGTTTGAGAGCTTCATGCTGTGAGTAACATTAACAGCTAAGGCAAGGGCTGCGACTTCTGCCATGAGCACAGAAGAACATGCAGCCAGCTTAGCTTTTATGTAGACCGTCTGCGTTGGTCAGACCTCTGTGTTAACAATGAGAACCCCAAGTCCAGTCTGTCTCAGGAGTATTGATGGCTAGCTGATCAGGGGACGTGGATGCATCAACAAAGCATCTGTTGCCTTGGAGCAGAGCCGGAGTAGAGATTGTGTACCTGTTCGTCATGTGGTCCTGCAGTATTGAAGTGTTCATACCTGATGCTTGGGCTGGCGATCCTGATGGCCATCTTCTCTGGTTCAGCAGTGGCGTCATGGTGTTGGCCAATGCCTCATTGGGTGTGGCCGTTCCTGCAATGGTAGAGACCATACCTCGCTGTGTGTGGTCAGGATGTCCTGTTTGCTGGTTCATTGCAATTCGTGTTGGGTACCGTTTAGTTGCACTTCACTTTGCAAAATTTTTCAAGATTCCCCGTCACATCAAATCTTTGGACGTATGCATGAAGCATTAAATATAAATAAAAAATAAAACTAATTACACAGTTTAGATGAAATCCACGAGACGAATCTTTTAAGCCTAATTAGACTATGATTGGACACTAATTGTCAAATAACAACGAAAATGCTACAGTAGCATTTCGCCAAAAATTTTGGCAACCAAACAAGGCCCTCCGGTACAGGTAAAGAACAGTGTGTTGGTGCCATGTCTGTGGTGTTGGCGCCTGTAGTGTTGAAGCCTGATGCCTATGCCTGCAGACGAGTGTTAATGTGTGCAGCTACAGCCTGATGTACCTGCATAGGGGTCCATGACTTCCGTTGAAAGCAACTATCGTTACGAGCCTTCCAAATATACCACAGGGTGATTAGTATCTTTTGAAATAAAGAATCAGCTGTTGAGTTAGAAATAAAACTTTAGGTTTTCATGGGGGAATCCACCAGCATCAACAATCTTAGCTATAGCTGTGTTCCTTGATCAGGTTTTGATCAGTGGTGTCTGTTCAGCTCCAGAGGAAGCTCTCTTTGTTTTCAGTCGCTGGGCAGGGAAAACAGGTCAAGGAGGCAGCCTGGGGGCCGAGTTAGACTGTTGCTTAGTGGGAATATTCCTTAGTGGCCTGTTCCCTCTTGTAATTCTTTTGTAATTTTGTTTTCGCTTTCTATCGTCTAATAAAAATCCGGCAAAGCTCTTGCCGTCTTTCTGAAAAAAACCTTTATGTTTACTTTGGAGTCTGTATATCGTGTCCAACACCGTATACATAGTACACCAGAAAGCTACTGGACTCGATCGATCTATCTTTGCCATCCGCATTATATAAATTTTTTTGGTTTATATGAAATACTGTTCCTTCAATTCTCCCATGCATGTCCCATCGAGGTAGCTCATGAAGACTGCGAATCGTTGATGCATGCATGCGCGCAAATGTACCCAAGCTCGACCGGCCATACATGTATCATGCAAGATGAAAAAGTATACATCTCTGACGACTGACAACTGCTGGTCTGGATCTAGCATCTAGCTTGTCTAACGTGCAAATAAATGTTACAAAAACGTGGAAATGATTAATATTAATTATATATCTTGTGTCTTACTCTCTCCGTCCCTTAAAAAAGAGTCGCTATGGGAATCGTGTTGGTCAAGCTTTCTCAATTTTGACTAAGTTTATAAAAAAATCGTGCAACATTTATATTTCCAAATAAGTTTATTAAGAAAGTATATTCAACGATCTACCTAATGGTACTAATTATATACCATAAATATTCATATTTTGTTAAATATATTTGGTAAAAGTTAAAAAGTTATTGACATTTTAGGAAATAAGAATGACTTTTTTTTAGCGACAAAGGGAGTACGATTCTTTAGTATGTAGCCCTGCATGTATAGGACCAACGATTTTCCATGGGAATGAATTTAAGCGGGTTGGGAAAAAATCAAAAGGTAGTCTATGAATTATTCCCTCCGTTCAAAATAAACAATTTTTTTAGGTTTATACTGACCCTCTAGGGCACTGCTAAGGTGTATTTTAGTGAACATCCACATTGAACCCATATATGTATGCACAAAAAGAGTGAATTGTAAACTCAGTATACAAAAAACTATCTGAAAATGAAAATTTTCAAGTGCATGTGCACTAGAAGACAAAGTAATTCAGTCTTCTAGTTCACGTGAATGTTTCTGTCAAAGATAGTTTATACCACATATTTCCACCGTTAAACTTAGTGCTTGTTTGGTTGCATGTTACTAAATTTTCGATGCCTAACTTTAGGCATCCACAACAATGAACTTCTTTAAATTAGCCTTAATAGAAATAGCAATACCCTTGGAGAGGTCATATCCCTAGGTTTAAACTTAGGCTCTGTTTGGATCCCTTGGGTTAACAACTAGTTGCTAAACTTTAGCCCTTAAGGATCCAAACGGGAGGATTCATGCGTGGGCTAAAGTTTAGCCAAAGCCCCAACTAGTTTTTAGCTCACTAGTCAATAAAACCCAACTATCAGGGACTAACAATTAGCTGAGGATCCAAACAAGACTGGGCTAAACTTTAGCTAGCTAACTACTAGTGAGCTAATCACTAGTCCTACAAACAAGGCCTTAGGTCTTTCTTTGGTTGCCCTTTACTAAATTTGGCACGTTTCTTGGCAACGTCTAGGGATTATAGTAGGGATCTCTCTCTCTCTCAAGCTTTGACTTCCAAGGATCATATATATATATATATATATATATATATATATATATATATATATATATATATATATATGACAAGTATATCACTACAAGAAGTATGACCTTCTACGACGATTTTCTTATGACGACAGCTAAATTTGTCGCTAAGTCATTTTGTTTTACGACATTATTTGGTGGGAGTATGACTTTATGACGAAAATTATTTGTCCGTCACTAAGATCTAGAAGCAATCATCGTAAACCGAAGGATTTCCATATTACGACGAGTTGCAATTTGTCATGACATGCTAATAGACAATCGTCGCAACTTATGATTTGAATTTTAACATGATAAGCTCAACTTCACATATAATATTTTGAATTACAATTTTCTTGAATTGTCCAAACAACATTGGATGTAGAAACGACTAAAACCAAATGTTCTATATCTCGATGAGATCAACAATATCTAGACTACTAAAGAAAAATACCATCTATATCATCTATTTAGTCTCAAATGACTTTGATGTGGAGTGATTAGGGGTGCTACACGTGAGGTTGCAAGTTGGAGGTTCAAATCCCATCAGCCATACGCGTGTATTTTTCGAGCGAAAAATAGGGCGCGAAAAATAGGGCGAGTTGCTCGCGGCTATGAGATTTCAATATTTTTTCTTTTCCATCCTTATTTTTTTCTGTTCTAAAAAAGAGCCCATTAGGCCCAGCAGTCTCAATAAACTGTTAATTTTTTTATGTTCTAAAAAACAGCCCATTAGGCCTAGCAGTCTCACTAAATCCTAGCTCTCTGGACCCCAAAGCAAAAAAACATCCGCCGCTACTATGCTTGCATCTTCTCCCGCCAACGCCGGGAGCAAAAAATTCATCTGCCGCCACCAGCTTCTTCTCCCGCTGACACCGAGCGCAAAAAATTCATCTGCCGCCACCATTCTTCTCCCGCCAACGCCATGCACTCCCTCTTTCTCCCGGTGAAAACTGTCCCAAAATTTTCTCCTGCTGCCATCTATTTCTATCCCGCCGATGCCACATGCTTCCTATTTCTCCCAAATCTAAATCACCGCCCCTCACTCCGCCCGCCCGCCTGACCCCGACGCAGCAGGGCGATGCCCCCTCACTCCGCCCAACCTGAGCGGGCGTCGCTCCCCAGCAGGCGCCTCCCCCCACTCCTCATACCGACTCAAGCAGCAGGCACCGTTTGTCAGAAGGTGTGACCCCCCTCGCTGCCCCGCCAGTAGCCGTGACCTCCTCCCCCCACTCCACGCGCCACTTCGAAAGGTGGGAGCACCATGGCTCCTAGCCGGAGGGTTGGAGCAAGCAGCCAGCAACCAAGAGGTAAACAAACTCCTGAAAATCTGTTGAAATTTTTGAGTTACTGTTAGGGTTTTCAGTTGCTTGTTGCGTGAACTTGTGTAGTGCCGTAGTGGTAGTACCCTTTCATTTTTTTTCTCTGATTTTTTGTGGGATTTAAGTGAATCCACCAGTTCTAGGTTTGCCTCTACTTTTTAGCGTAGTGAATCTGCTCACCATGTATGAGGAAGACAATGGGAAAGGTTCATCGTCTACCATCTTTATTTGTCTTAGGACCTTATCACTGAAGAATTGCTAGAAAATTTCCAGTCAAATGATTTTGTTATTCAATAGTCCCCTTTTGCCCGTGTATCCTCTTGTTAAATTGTAAATGCAGTCCATACAATTGTGAGTGTGGTCTTTTTATTTGTAATTTTTTAATCTATATGGGTACAAGTGAGTGCTATTTGTACAATCTCGGCTATTTGTTTAATCTGTATGGCTACAAGTGAGTGCTACAATATTCTACTAGGGGCTGAGATGCACTAGCTGTGTCAAATAAGTATGATTGGGAGGCTGGAACTTTTTGTTTCTGATATCTATATAATGGATCACCTTTAAAATTGGTACCTATATTAGCACCAAGCATTTTCAGCTTAGCAGTATGAAGATCATTGTAGTGTGTAGTTTGAAAGAAACTCGCTATCTTCACTGATGGATTGGATGTTCCCATTATCATCTTTTTAAACATGTCAAAATTTTGCATTGATTAAAAATCATGTTTTGTAGCAGTTTATGGAAGTGATTAGTATCTGCTGATTCATCAATTTTTGTAATGATTAAAAATCATGTTTCTGTTCCTGGTGCTTAATCACAGTTTGTTCTATTTCTAGCTAATTCCTTTTTTGTGCATCTTGGTCTGTATCATATTTTCAGATATCACTTATGTGGCTTGTAGTCTGAATCTAACAGATAGATCTCATGTTAATATTGTCCTAATTTAGGATTAACAAGGCATCATAATTCACATGAGTTCTGACAGTGGATGATCTTGGGATCATTTTTTCATCTTTTAGATTTTTTTGAAAGTTCGGCTTAGATAAATCAATCTTTGTTTGTCCTGACTTGATGCATCCTTTGCTGGATCAGTAAGCTACCTGATGCTAATTTCAGACAGCCTGCTGAAATCCTCTGCTATTATTGTAGAACTTATGATAGCTGAAATTAGTGCTATTTTTCAGACAAAGAGGTTTGAATTAACTCATGCATACAATAGCTATTCATCTGTACTACCAATTACTAATTGCCAGATGAGTGATGAGTACCTATTCATCTATGCATTTTAAATAAGCCTACAGTAGTGCTACAGGTTACTCTTTCATTCAATAGCCTAAGCACACATTTATCCATTGGGCCTATGCTTTCAATTCATTTGTCTTGCTGAAAATGAAAATGAAAATGAAAATGAAAATCCCTTTAAAAACTACATGGGAAAGATGGGCATAAGTAGAAGAAAGCCTTTCCAACAGCGCAATTAATGTTCTCTTTTTTTGTTATGGTTTGAATGCCATTTTTCTAATCTATGTGCTCTTGACATGCTCTTCACTAGATCAAATTTTCCATAGACCCTGATGACAAGGAAGTTGAAGCTGCATGCTTTGATTTTCTCAAGACCGGGCAACGGCAATTAAGGCACAAGCTGAAGAGGGCTTACTTTGATGGAGTATCTGCAAATGAAGTTAGAACAACATCGCCGGTGAGGAGTATGACTGATGAACAATGGATTGCATTGGTGGAGCTGTGGTCAAGCCCTAAGCATAAGGTATAGAGTTAAATGGACAATTTAATTTGATTGCTCACAGTTTGTCTGAATGAAGCTTAACTTGTTTACATATTAAAATTATGATTGACAAAATAGTCTGATTATACGCTGGACACTATATTTGCATTTGTTCACAAAATAATGATGTTATTTTACTTCCGGTACACAAACTAGTAGCTGGTACTAAAAACAAAATGGCATTGATATATGTAGTAGTTTTCTAGAAACTACCTTTATAATCTGATCCGTTCATACTACGATATATCTTATAGGAAAGGTGTATCAAAAACATCAACAACCGTGGGAAAGTATCTTCTTAGACTGATTAATACCATGAACCTAATAATATACAATGTCCCATCAATAAAATAAACCTTCTATATGACTGATTACAATGTTGCAGCAGCAACAATTTTGAGTTCCACACTGGTTAGAAGACTCAGCTCAACCTTTAGCTATCTTTTAAGTTCCAGTCTAATAACTTACAATACTTGCTTAGCGTGCTCCTGCAATACTACATGGCTTCTCCTCGTTGGTTATGTGCTTGTTATTTTATTTTTGCAAGGCTACGAAAAGAAGAGTCATATGTTGCTTGTGGGAACTAGGAGAGAACAAATTAATGCTATTTTATTTCTGCACCTTTAAGTGAATCACAGAATTTTAATATGACATGATGTTGCCATAGTGTAAAGTGGACATGGTACTTTTCTACTTTAACAGTTTAATTATGCATACATAATAGTCGTTTCATGCTACACGTTCTTTATAAAATGTTTAATTATGCATATAGAACAGTCGTTTGATGCTACAGTTTGCAGTAGCAGCATATATTAAAGTACCTACACTTGTATACTAATGCAAACTATTTTTCTTATCATGTTAGGGTCAAATGGATACCATGATGGCTCAGCCTACACCAGAAGGGCCATCAAGTAAATTTCTTCGAAATGTTGGCCTTGACACAGCAGTCCCCAAGAGAAGCGCTACTGCTGCTGCACGTGTACAAGAGCTGGAGGTTGAAGTTGTGGCTGAGAAGTAAGGTGCTGCAGCACTTAGATCAACTTCATTGCCAACAGGATGAGTTGGAAGCGTTGAAGAAAAAGGTTGAGGAATCAGAGGAAGCAAGAGAGAAGCAGACAAAAGAGATTGGAAATTTGAAGAAACAAGCAGAATAAACAAATGCTCTTCTTCGTCGGTTGTTCACGTTGAACAAGGACTAGGTCACTCCTTACCTTTTCCTTTTATCCTACTGATCATGATGCATGTCCTCACCATGGCTTGGATATATGGCTGTTTATTTATTTTGGTACAATGGCTCGGACCTAGTAATGGTTTGCATCTGGTTGTCTATTTGGTAATGCCTTGGATATGTGGCTGCTGATTTTGCCACTTGGGTGGATCTGGTAGTGACTTGGACACGAGTTTAATGTATTTTGGGTTGAGTTTGACATGTGAAATTATTTGAACATGTAACTCTAAATGGATCTATGATGTAATGAATGTGAGCACTTGATGGTTGACAAATGATTAATTTCTATCTGCAATGGTGCGATGGGTTGTATATTGTTCAATGGACTTCTTGTGAGCTGCAATGTGCCATGTCAGATACTGCCGCATCATATGACAACAATATTTTATGACGATCTTTTTTGTCCTACGTGACACATGTATAGTCATCTATGATCAAATTTTTTGCGATGTTCTCTCTACTTGATAACGACGAAAATCAAACGTCGTAAATCAACGACGCAAGTATGAATGTCGCATAATTACGACGATAATATTAGTTTTGTCGCAGGACACCTTTAGCTACGGGGAATAGGCGACGAATGCATTTTCGTAATGCATTCATCGCAAATTGTGAAATACGACATAATTTTCACTTTCTGCGACATAAATGGAACGTCGTAGAAGGTCATATCTCTTGTAGTGATAGCAAGTACTCATGTTGACGAACTGAGGCATCATCAATCAAAGACACTAAAATCACCAGTTCACCACAAATCCACAGCCAGGCAGATGAAGAAAATGGCACGCTCCTGCCAAATAAACAACTTCTCTTCGAGTGACAGGCACGTTTGTGTTGTGCTAGCTGGCAGGTGTCACTGACCCCAGCAGCACAATGTACAATTTCCATGCTTATCAATTTATCATCACTCTAACTCCGTGTTTGACTGTTCTCCCTCTAGCTAGCTATGTTGCAACCTTATTCCTGGTGTTTTGAGAATAATCCTGCGTGCAGTAGTTGTTCTGGAGAGGCTGTAGCTAGACTGCAGATGATGATGACAGTATGTGCCAAATTTGTCATGCATATAATTACTGATCACACGACACTGTTTTATTCTTCTTAGGCAAAGATTTTTTATTAAATGATGAGGCATGCATGCAAAAACATGGAACAAAAACATGGGAAACGAGTGGACAGTGAAGGTACTTCATCGCTGCATTGTCAGCACACAACCGTAGTCAACCATTTACACAACCGTAGCTAGTTAGGTACGTCTAGGTGCATGCACAATGTAGGTACTTCATCGCTACATTGTCAACCATTTACACATAAGGACTAGCTAGTCTACCTTTGTCTTCGATCTGTTGCTTCTTCCAACACGTCTCGGCTTGCTCTTCTGGTCTCATGTTGACGTCGACGACAGAACATAGTCAACCGCCGATGGGGATCCGCGGGTTTCTTTCTTTATGTACTCTATCTAATCGATCCTCTACCCTTTTGAAAATAGCTTAAAATCAGTTTTCAAGACTACTCGCTTGTTCAACTATGTTTTTTATATAACTTTTTCATAACAACTTATCAATTAAGTTTTCTAGAAAAACTTAATAAACTTATACCACAAAAAAGTTTATGGATATCTTTTAGTTTTTTGGACGTGAAGGGGGTACATAGGGTTTCCTTAGCGTCTGCTGTACACACAAGGCAAGAACCTCCTCCTTTATTTTTGAATGCTTTAGCAACAACGCAGGGGAAACCTTTTGTCTAAAAAAAACAAGGCGCGAACCTCCTCCTTTATTTTGGCCACAAGGGAGATCACCAATGAATTCCTCTGGATGAAAATCCTTGCTTTGTGCTCCTACTGTCTACTTGGATGATGAAAATTTTGGGTTTACATAAAAGAAAAGAACATTTGCCTATGAACATCCTTCCTAAATCCTACATACATATGTATGTACTGGTCAGCCCAATGGTCTATCGATATATATACTGACACACAATATAAATGGCATACTACCTTGATCTATTTTTTTCTATTGTTGAAGTCGGTAGCTAGGAGTATATGTGCATGGTTAGTATGTACACGTTTTAGGTTTAGACACAAAAATTAAGAAAAGTTAAAAGGTGTGATGCACAAAAATCAAGGAGAGAGATAGAGAGAAACAGAGATAGAGATGTATTGAAAAAAAATGAAAAATGTGCATTGGTAGAAAAAAATGCATTAGAAAATGAGTGTCAAGTATTTTGGAACAAAATTTGAATCTTATAGAGTTACTAGCAGATGCCTGTGTGTTGCAACGGGAGCCAAAAAAATTCAAATCAATAGAAGGGTATAAAAAATTTGTTGCTTTTTTATCACCAAACACTATAATCTACTTAATCTTGGCAACATGTTGTTTTGAGCCACATTTGAGATGTATAGGCACCAATTTTACATGAATACCTTGGTGAGTGTCCGTGCGGAAGTATTAAACTTGCATTCAAACTTTTCCGCATGAACGACTTAAAAACTACAAAATTTGTGCAAATATCAGACTTGTCATACCATATTCCTTTTGTCATGACAAGTGAAACATCTAAATGATGCATACATGCCTCAACAATATTATTTTTTTAAAAAGCAAAGATATATTGTGGTATGTGTTTAACTTTATTAAAAAGGCTTATATAAGCCTACATGAATAACCTTAATGTCAAAGTACTAATTGTCAGCTAAAAACAATAAAACATTTCAGAGTACATTCCATCTATCAGAGCTAACTAAACACAAAACCAAAGCATCATTGCCAATCTTGTCACATGATTTGCTAAAATGAATCATTAATCATACTCTAATGATCAATCCATTAGTCTCCTACACATGGGTACACAACGTTTTCCTGCTTGTTAAAATCCACTACCATCCATGCATAGATGAGCTACCCTTGCAGCTTGTCACGACGCAGATGCCCTCTGAACATCAGTTAGTAAACACATGAAAGAAAAGAAAAAAAGCCAAGGAAAGTAGAAAGTAAACTGACTGAACTGAAACATGCAGAGAAGGTAAACTGATGCAGGTTCAGAAGGCTTTGCTCTATCCTTTCGGTTGGATTTGGGAGCCAACTGGCCATCCTTGCAGCATGTAGAAAGGCAAGAGAAGATTTAATAAAAACACGGTAAATGAAAAACATCTTGGTGCCACTCAACGCTTACACTGAAAAACATGTCAAAGTGCTGCTGCTGATCAACATCTCTCACATATATGATTCATTCTGCCTCCTCAACATTGAGCCGATACCTCCAGAAAATCATGGACAAAATTTAAACAAAGAGTGAGAATAGAATAAGCTCTGTAGCACAATGGAATTTGTGGCACTTTTGCACTAATGCCAGTCAAATGAATGAAGGCAGCTTTGTTCTGCTGCAAGGCATACTTCAATACTTGACTTGAACAAATTCCTGGAAAAATGAAATATATTAGAGATGCAAGATTTCATGGACACATTAATCTTCAGTGTTGAACCAAAGGAATATGTAACCATTCAAGGACACATTACTCTAGCATAAGTAGACATTGCCAGGCAACTAAGAAAAAGAGAACGATGCAAATATTGTGTCAGTTTCAAGATTAAAAAAACCAAAAAAGGTTACCCAAGGCTTGAATTTACCATATATTTTTAGTGTTCACATAATTTGTTATCTATTTTTACAAATTTTCATTAAACAATATTATATAAGACCTTCTGTTGTGTGATGTTTAGTCATGTCAAGATGCATTTTTATATGACAAAAGGTTTGAACATCAGCACACTCCCATGGATTTCTTCACATCTTCATTTTCGCCTTCATTCAATTGGATCTTACTGCCAGCAATTCACAAGCTTGGATACTGTGAATTGTGTTCATTTTGTATCATGGTAGCAGTTTCAGTGTGCTTAACTGTAGCCAAACCAACAGCAAGATTACACAACTAATGAAGGGAAACAAAATCATTATGGATCACATACAACCCCTCTGTTCTACACTTATTTACATTAGCAAGACTATAGATGTTATATTAGCACAACATGCTATACTAAAAGCTACATATCATGGAAGGGGAACAAAAATAAACAATAATAAAATAATAAAGTTGTTGCAAAATAATGACAACATCCATCCAAGAGGAAATTAACATGTCCGTACACAATATAATCAAACAACACTGATCCATTTAAACATGTCATGACAGAGAGATACATCATGGAACTTTATTTACTCCTCTGGTAATGACTCCAACTCCAAGAACAAGGGAACATAGGGAAGGTAATAAGGTTTGCCGTTGATTTCTGGCAGGATGCCACGTTTCAAAAACTAACTATAACGTGTAGGGATGACATGAACTTTTCTGTTGTCCATGTTATATGCGACGATGTCATTTTCCACCCCAACCCCAACAAAGATAAGCAAATTCCATTCTGTGTGAACCGTTGAGTAATACTCATTAACATCGTAGTATGAGTAATAACTAAATTCAATGTTAGTATGTGCAAACATCTTCAGAATGCTAACAGTATGCTTCAATATTCATTTATTAGTACCATGGTCTTCAAGGATCCAAATTGAAAGTTTAGACATGTTGTGACCACAAACAATACATACACACAAGTGACCCTGAGCTTGATGGATGGAGGGTGAAGAACCACACGGGCAAGAAATTTTCCTCCATGTCTCTCTCTCCATATCCACAGCAAGTATCTGAGGGTAAACCCCCGAGTACCCCATGTACAGACAACCGTTAAGATACAAAATTTCTGATGATCTGATTTCTTCTAATCTCTCAATTGTCACATAAGTATTTGGTCCCCATTTAGATTCCTTATAGATCCATGCTGTAGTTTTAGATGAATAGATGCCCACACCCTTGCACTCATCATCCTGCTCCTTTTCTATATATTCAATCACATGGAAGTGCAATGAGGCTTTTGGATCGAACCCCAATCAAGCCTCACCAACAGAATGGATGCTAGGTGGCAGTTCCTTGAACTCCTTGGTTGCTGGATTGCAGACGACATAACAGTATGATCCATCAGCCCCTCAGCACCAGCATAAGATGAGACCATTGCAGATATCTGAGACAACTACATTGGCTAAGGTGAAGGGAAAGAAGGACAAGGAGGGATGTTCACTGGTGACTCTGGTGTAGTATCGATAGCCTTGGTCGGTGTTGTAGAAGAAGCCTGCCACATTCTAGGGCAGCACCTTATGGTTGTTGTAGTCCTTGATGAGGTGGTTCCAGGAGCTACATACACATTTGCAGCAGAACAAAGAGCGGGCAGGGAAGCGGCGGAGGATCTCAACAACGGCATCGTCCGTGAGGCCGGCCAGTGCGTTCCTCTTGTTGGGGGCCTCCTCCATTTTGTCTGTAATGAGATCACTGAAGAGGAAAATAATCCAACAAAGATCCAACAGTGAATTCCACAACTCATACCAAAGTGCAACTTTAACAACCATTAATAATTTTCATGGTATGACCTCAAATAAATTTAGAGTAGCACCACATAGATATATATAACTCCAACTAGAGTAGCAGTTAATGGAGCTGTAACCATTACAATTCCAGCTAAATCAAGTCTATCCATCACATTTACAATCAGTACACGAGCTCAGAGCTTCTTCCATAGGAGACAGACAAAGATTAAGAGGACGACAGTTACAATAGTTTTGAAGGGAGAAGCAATGGGCCTATTTGTTTGCCTCAACAAATAGGTATAATCAAGCAAGCACTTGACAATTAATAGGCCTAGTTGCACACAGGCATTTACAGTAACAAAACTAAACATATGTAGAAAACCAAGACATCAGCAGAAAATCAACTAGTGCCACCTCCTAGTTCTTTTCATCATCATATAATTGATCTAACCAGATCTCCAATGCTAGAATGTTTCTTATATACCTCATGTTCAAGCAAGGACCAAAACAGTGAAGCAAATAGGAAAAGGTGAGAAAGGAGACCTACAGATCGGATCTGTCTCCTCTGCCACAGCACACAATGGACATGGACACCAATGCCGCCGCGCTCCACCGACAAGCCCCGCCGCCTAGCCTCTAAAACGACGCTGGAGCCACCATAGCACACCGAGGATTCTCTACCGCCGCCGCCGCTAGTCTAATGAGCACATATTTGTTTCCATTTGAAGGGGAAATATCCAGTATACGTCAACCTATAGGGCATCCACATAGAGAATATAATATTATAACGACTCCAAAGATGTGTCAATACAACTAGCCATCTAGCGCAATGGTAAAGACTGTGCATTCCTTCTTTCGGATCCCGGGTTCGACTCCTAGGTGTTGAGGTTTTTTTGAATTTATTAGACCCCGGCGGCACAAAAAGTATAAGTGACACGCAAGCTGTTGGGTCCCATAGGTCAAATCGAGATGAAGAAAGGTCCCATAGGTACATGTGACACGTGAGCCATTGTGTCGGGGTTGTAACCCCAGGGTGTCTCAAGGCACTGATTAGTTAGCAGGCCACGCATCCCACAACACAATGGCTAATAAAGGCCTGAACGACCAAGGCCCAGTGAAAGCCGAGCGGAGCAGGCTAGGTGCCATGGTTAGGGTCATCCTCGACCCCTTCCACTTGCCTTAGCATAGAACGCTCACAAGATGCACGACCTCTCCCCATCACAACCCCCAGGAGGGATGAGGGGAGTGAAGGGGACCATGACGCCTAAGAGCAGAGGTAAATTAGGCAACTTAAAAATCTACTTCAAAACTATGGCCTCTTTTTCTAACCCTAGCAAAACCTATGCAATAGATAAACTATCTAAATGTGAAACTATGATTTTGCTAGTGTATTGCTATCTCTACCACAAAAGAAGTAATACAATCAATGTAAATGCGAAAGCTAAAGAGCAAGGTAGAGATATGCAAACTCCCATCAATGACTCTAATATTTTTACCAAGGTATCGAGAAACGTGCAAGCTTCCCCCTAATCCTCGTTGGAGCCCCTCACAAGGAATCCCTCGCAAGAGCCAAGCTCCCGGTCGGGTAACTCCGTGGATAGCCTTGGGCCTTCCCCATGCGTAAGTGGGTCTCCGATGTGCCTTCCGGCAAGCCTCTCTCGGATGCTCCCTGCCGTCTTCACTATCAAGCTTCCGGCCAAAACATCGCGGGCCTTGTTCCCTCCGGTATACGGTGGCGGCCACACCACAAACATGGTTGGTGTGATCTCGCAAGACTACAAGCCCCTCTGATGTACAATAATAGTGTGTGCAAGCACCGAGTGGTAAGAGGTATGCAAACCTCACTAAACACTAGGCCTAAACCTAGAGCAAGCGCATAAGCGGTGGTCTAATCAACCTAAGCACTTCACAAAGCACCTCGCTAATCACCTAATAAATCACTAAGCACTATGCATGTGGAGATCACTAAAATGGTGTATGAACACTCTTGGTATGTTTCCTTAGCTCCACTCCACCCATTTGGCCAGTTGGGGGTTGTATTTATAAGCCCCACTGAGAAAGTAGCCATTGGGGATGAAATCCTGCTTTTCTGCTACTGACCGAACGCTGATCACGTCCTGACCGGACGCGTCTGGTTGTCCCGACCGTTAGAGCTATGATCAACTAATCCAACACTGCCAGTGTCCAGTCACATGCCACCAGACACGTCCGGTCGCATTTTTGCTGCTCTAGAACCTCTCTGTACTTGATCGGACACTGCTGTTCTACGTCCGATCAATTTGCTGCCAGCGTCTAGTCGATTTTAGTACTCAGCATCTGGTCACTGCTGCTAATGCCTGCTATTGTCGAGCCTCTTGATTGGAGCATTCGGTCACTTTCCTCTAGCGTCCGATCACCTCTGTGAGCTCGTTTCTTCACGATCTTGCATATGGCTTGGTTTCTATCTTTGTGCCTGGACTTTGCTTGATATCTTGGCTCTTCTCTTGTGCTCCTAGGGTCTTGCTTGTGGTGTTGATCATTGGATCATCACGTCGCCTTCGTCCAAGTCACATCTTGCACCCTATTGAACTACAAAACAATCACTTGTAAATTCATTAGTCCAACTTGGTTGTGTTGGTCATCAAACACCAAAATCCAAAGTAAATGGGCCTAGGGTCCATTTTCCTTATAGGGAGGCTGATCGTCGCTAGGCGCGCCTGCTCTAACAAGAGCAAGCATGTTGTACTGACCCTGCAAGGACCAAGGGGACGATAGTCACTTTGGCCCAGTCCGATACCATCCCTGTGCCATGCCACACCGATGAGACAACACAGCACCATAGTGGCAACGGGTATGACACCCACCATCCAAATATGGACTAACTTGATGCTTGTACAATCCCACCCACTATGGGATGGGGATCCATGACAAGGAGCTCGATGAAAAGGCCATCCAGACCGGCAGAGAGCCCAACTCCGACGATCAGGGTCAAGGCCCTCAGCCCTGCAAAGCCACCAGGCGAACAATGACCTAGGGCGGTCATGTACTTTGGGTATGACGCCCCTAGGAACCAAGAGACGATGAAAAGGTCACGATGGACACCGCATTGCATAGGATAGCTGACAAACCACCATCGAGTCTATAGTGTCGCCACGTCTAGCACAGTAGCACCACGTCACATCATGCCACAACGAAGCCAGAAGACCATGATAATAGCCACGATCGAAAGAGCACCAGAAGATGGCGTAGCTTGCAAGCCTAGTTAGCTAGGCCCTCCCTCAGCCTCTTGACCCTTCGGTCGGGAGAACCTCCTCTTTGTATATGCCCTGGCCCTAAACTCTATATAAGGATCGCTAGGGCGAGACGAGATTCACATCCTCTACCATTCCATTTATTCACCTTTGTAGTAGGGCTCGTAGAGCTTCTCTTTGGGTAGCCCTTCACCTAGCATAGGTCCTTCCTTCTCTTCCACCTTTCTTGCACCCTCCATTATAAGAACTTCAGAGCATTCAAGCGAGAAACACGCACTCGATCATCTCTGAGACTAGACGTAGGGCTCTGGCCTGAACCTATATAAATCCTCATGTCTATTGGATGCTACCATCATCTTCCTAGAGTAGCATGGCAATCATATAAATTTACTAGTCCAGTTTACAAAACACCGACAGCTGGCGCGCCAGGTAGGGGATAGTCGTGCACTTTCATCACAAAAGCTACAAGTTCATCAGCATTAAAGGGCCAGCACCCACATTTGCCCATGGCTACGACCCAAACCTTTGCCATGGAGATCTGGGACACATAGCCCGTAGTGGATGCACTCTCGAAATTGCCCCCAATGGGAGCATGCTATAGGTCACCTACCTAGAGGGGCTAGTACCCTCACTCACCGTTGGCCACGTTAGGCCTCCCGCTCTAAAAGTCCATGACTCGCATTGAACTCGCCTAGGGAATGGCCTCAACCAACCACATCCTTTTGGGAAACCACATGGTTAACTACGGCGAAGGGCCAACGCCCGTGTCCACCCTCAGTTACGACCTGAACCTCTGTCTCGTATGTCTGGATCCCACAGTCCATGGTGGACACACTCTTAGAACAACCCTTGGGGGCTGCATCCTAGAGTGCACCCACATGAGGGGCCCAGTGCTCTCTCTCATTACTGGCGATGTTTGAGACCTCCATCTAGGAAACCAGACAGACATGGCTCACGGTGATCTCACCCAAGGAGTGGCCCATAGTGGCCACATCCTTTTTGGGACCCGCAAGATCACTCGAAACCGATGGGGGCAATGCTCGTCATCTGCTCATACCTGGTACAGACCTACCGCATGGTAGAACTGGACCCTACGACAGAATCACGCCTCGGACAGCATCAGTGAAACGCAACAAACTAGGGCGCGCACGAACGATGAAACTCTCTGCCATCACGCATTGTCATCGTGAGTGATTCGATGGGTAGCCGGCACCATACCATGTAGGGTCAAGCTTGGAACTAGGGTTTGATCCTACATAATGGGCAAGTTGCATGACACACCACAACGAACTATCAATTGTTGCTCGGAGGCACGTGCATCCGAGGGACCAGGCTCCTCGAGTGCACCGCATGCCATGACGAATGGACCGAACCGTGGTGCACTCAATGTAACACCCTAGGTGTTAGGCTTGCATAATTTCACTTGCATTGATGAGCATACTCATCGAGCATTCATATATAAGCTTTTACATATGAAACGTAAAATTGAAACATGTGAAACATTCCTTATTATTTTATTTTTCCATATGAGTATGTTTATGATCATGTGTGATTAAGTGCAAATGGTTGATGTTGGTCACTATAACACCTTATCTACACTTAGGATGACTAATGGAACAATGTTCATGTAGATCACTTTATCTAATTAAACTCCTAAGTGATGATATGCTTGTTGACCTAAGAAGTATTATATGTAACCAATGTATGAAATGCTTGTGTGACCTTAGGAATACCTTAAACATGTGTAGAATGTCACTAGGAACAACTTTGGTATTCATGACTTAGGCTAGTTTGGTCTCTAAGTCATAGTTATAGTGTAAGTCTTCATTTGAAAGTGGTATGTTTGACCTAGGTTGAACTATGTCATAGAATGTTTGCATGGCTATGTACCTTAAATCAAAGTTGTAGAACTCAAGTAGTGTAACGACTTTTATTTTTGGGTCATAGGCTAGTTCAACTCCTAACATGCTTGAATATGGCTCACAAGATTCAACATTGTACTGTTTTCATACTTGAGAAATTTTCTAAGTCTTATTAGTCTGACAGTGTTTTGTCGTGCCCGACTTTGTGATGATCTAACTCCATAACTATTGTGAATTAGGAGTTGAGTTCTAAAGCAAGTTTGTAGCTGGTATGTAGATCTCCAACTCTTATTAAGGACTTGATCGCTAACTCGCCACCATTTAGGATTTAGAAGGGATGGAAAATGTGTTGTCAGGCTCGCCATCGGGCTCTGATGGATGCTACGTCACGCCGTGTCATGCCTAACCGAGGGCAAAGATAGTTCGCCGCATGGCTGCCACTGGCCAGCATTGGGCCCTCGCCGCAGTGCGCTGGCACACGATATCTATGAACCCGCGCGCCTCATTTTGTACTCACGCGCTCACTCTCTCCCTCTTCACTACCCTCTCTCGCTCCCGTCATGGAGAACCGAGCACCGCCGAGCAACCGAGCAGCTCTGCTATCGCCTAGCACCCGCTCCATCGTGCCATTGCTACCTCCATCATGCAGTTAGCTTCACTGTGTTCTCCTCAACCTCCTCGACGCGCTTGTAGTGCCAGACGAGCTACGGTGAGGGCGAAATCGCTATTCCCGTCCTCGTCGGAGAGCTCGGTTTCCATGGCCGCCTCCACAATGAGCTCACCGCTGCTTGGCTTGCATGCACATTACTTCTGCTTCTTCATGTTAGAGCTTGGGTAGGATGCATACTAGCTTGTAGCATGACGTTACAGCGAGCCATTACCTCACTAGCATGGAACACGACGCGCAATGTCGTTGTGCTCTCACCGCCGCGCCACCGCGCACGCGGACAAGCCTCGTCGGAGCATCCCACCTAGCCTAGGTCACCTCGTTAGATCCATGTAGTCACTGTGGATCTTGTGCGCTCCTCGCCTGGACTTGCCATGGCCGAAGACGGTCGGCGACGAACATGCTCCGTTGCATCTGCGCTGCCACCACCTATGTCAGTCGGTGTGGCTTAGTGAGTAGATCATGTAGGTGTGGTTGGTTTCGCTAGAGTGCTCGCCGTCGGTGAGATAGCGCTGGCCGACCACCATGCTCTGTCTTTGGGTCGCTGGCATGTGGGGTCCTCTGACCCGTGGGTCCCCTCTGTCAGCGACTACGATTTAGGGTTTCTGTGATTTCTTTTATAGATTTTTGTACTAACTTTAAAAAATCATAAGTTGAGTTGTAGATGTCCAATTTTAGTGAACCAAATTTTGTTGTGTTCCTTATGAAGTATAGTATTTTATAAAAATATGAGATGTACAGTTCTAATATTTTTATTGGTGAATAAAATATAGCAAGATAAGTGTTTTTTGAATGTTTACAATTTTGTAAAATGTGTAACTTGAGCTAGGAATGTGACAAAATTGTGATCTTCAGGGTCTTATGTTGACATACTCTACCTAGGAAAAATAATAAACTTGCAGTTAACTTGATTTAAATAGGATCTTTCTATTTATCTATTAATAAATGGTGTTTTCTGAGGAAAATTATAGGGACAAAAATAAGGAACATTTTGCCCTGCAAATTTTTGTACAATATTATGGCACTAGTATGAAGCTAAGAAAAATATAGAATCTGTTGTTTGACTCTTTTCTATAGGGTTAACTATTTTTACTAAAATAAACCTTGCTATCTTATCATTTTTGTAGGGGGTGTTATACATGTCCAAATGGTATGAAATTTTCACAGTAGTCTATTATGAGCACTAGGAAGCTACTATAATTTAACGATAATTTATTGTGCACATTTGGTATATGTTTGTTAATTCCCCTAATTATCTAATTAAATTAATAAAGGCATTTAAATAAGTAAATTGTGCTTGACCATGATGTTTTCTATGGTTCTTGTGATGCATATGAACTGTTGGCATAATAGTAAGGCTTAGAAGCAATTGGTTCTATGCAACTAATTAATTATTGCTTTATAATTCAAATAAATGGCTGCATGTATAGTTTTGGTTGAGTGGATAATTTCATGTTAATAATGGTCTTTTCTGTGAAACTTGTTAATAACAAAGTTGTAGGTAACTTACTGGTCTACCTTGTGTTAAATTTCATAGTCATAGGCCTTAGGGTTTAAGAGTTTTGGCTGTTAGAAGTTTGCTACCCTAATTGTTTGCTCTCTGGATAGATTTGATTGACTAAATTGTTTGACCTAGATAACTATTGAATCACACCAAGGGTATTAAAAGAAAGTTGTATACAATTTCATAAGCTTTCCAAAATGTCCACAACCATATTATTTTGATGTATATAACTCCAGTTATGGTCAAAACAATTAGTTGTTGTCTTGTAGTCTGGTAAATAGATTATAGAAGTGTTTGCTTAAAGTAGTAGAGAAGAGATACACCTACTCAGTAAAATAAGATGCACTTGTTACTACCTTAATACCATGCTATTGAAAATACTTATAAGGATGCATTCATCACGTTATATCATATTATACGTGTCATTATACATGCATTCGTGATATCTTATTCCATGATCATGCATATAGGATCGACCGAGGAGATAACGTTGCTGGAATTCAACGAAGAAGAGGAAGGGGATCAACATGAGACTCCTCAAGCCGCAGCTCTAGGAGAAGAGGAGCAGACTCCCAAAGAGCTCCCTGAGTGCCCAGATCATTGCCCCACCTCTTTCCTCAAAGGCAAGCCCCAAAGCATTCTAAGTCTCCCATTGTTTTACAAAATACTACTTGAGTCCTTTATGCTTGATGCATTAGGTTATAAGAGTTGATTGGAAACACTTGATGCATAGAACCACCTTGTCCAGATACATATACTTTTAACCCTATTAGGTCCAGGATCGAATATATCTTTAGCCATGCTTAGACCGGTAGAAGTCGAGTGATTTCCTGTCACCTATGAGATATAGGTGGATACCAAAGCACGGTTGGCTATATTTGCTATCATGCAAAAGAACCATGGGGTAATGTAAATAGAGGCCGGGCGGAGTCTATGTGTAGGGTAACTCAGGTGATTTCGTCTGTGCCAATTAAGGACCGTACCATTGCTGGACCTTTTGACAAGATTGAATGCATGCCTATCACTTAGCTAGCCGGATAACTCGTTCTGACCGTGAAGCCGAGTAGCTCAACTCAGGCTAGGCCCCACTCTATTAGAGTTTGCACTTTGGATGGTAGTAAGGATGTGCGGGGAGCGAAGCGTGAGCCCAAGGGCAGGCCAGGCCTGAACGTCCTGGCAGCTGGTTGTCCCTGATTGTGTGGCACTAGGCAAACCCACGAAATGTGGACTTGAATTGTACCAAAGGTGACCTAAGGTGATTGTTGATCTAGTCTACCTGGGTTTGTGTTAGGAATAAATTCCTAGCTGGTTGAAATCAATTCGAATCGCCGTCTCTCCCAGATAGTGAGAAACTTGGCTAGCTCCAATCTCGTAGTAATTATATTATGGAATGTGATGGTTCAGTTAAAAGTGGAATTACTACACATGCTATGGTTACTATTGTATGTTATCAAATGATATACCACCTGTTTGGCACAAGATAGTTGCTAATCTAAAGATGAATAGCTATAATTAACTTGGTGACCTAATTATAGTTGCATAATTGAGTTAATTGCTTTATGCAAAATGTTGTCAAGCTACCTCCACTTATAAAGCCTTGCATAATCCTTAGAGTCAATTTATTTCTGATTTATGATGGGTAAGTCTAGCTGAGTACCTTCTCGTACTTAGGGTTTTATTTCCATTGTTGCAGATGGTACCATATATCACGGCTATTGCAAGAACTACTTCTATCCCACCATGGATGAGGAGTGAGCCTTGGGCAAGCATCCTTAATAATCCCTCTTATATGCTTTTTGTAGATTGTGATCATGAGTTGGCACTGTATTTTAACTATGTTGACAAATGCTAGTTTCGAACTTAATTTGCTTCCGCTTCTATCTATCGAACTTGGTTTGTAATAACCGTCTTTCATACTCTGATGAATGGATTTATAATTGTGAACTTTATATAATATGTGACATGTATGTTGAATCATGTACAATCTTGGTTGTATGTGGATCGTTTATCGAGACCCGTCGTGGTACTCGATGGACTACCGGGTTTATATGGGCTCAAGTATGATAGTGCGACCGCTTGCGGGCTATCATTGTCCTTGTGCTCTTAGAAATTGATCGGTTCTATGACAGCTGGCATCAGAGCAAGATTCAACATTAATACCACATGTGTATTTAAAACAAAGGTTTTTATTTTCCAAAACCAGTTTCTAGCAACTAATATCTATATAAATAGGTATTTGAAACCTAGAGTTGAAATCTAAATTGTGCCAGTGATCACTTTCTTTATGCCCAGTTAAGGACTCTTAGGTGGCTATTTAAGTACTAACATGGGGGTTTTTACTTTCGTCGTTCATACGGCGTGCTATTGTATGGATGCCATTCACTTAAGTGGTAATGTATGGATCAAATGCCTCTATGCCAGGGTAAGAAGGTAAGTTGATGAGTGGTATGACCGCAAGGTGTGAGCGTGCGGTTGGGGAGAGCTAGCTTTGATACGGCCGTGTATGCATGCTTGCATGTGTGTATGGTGCGTATTTAATTATGGGTAATACATTGTCATCGGGTAGCTTTGATATGAAAGTATATGTATGGGTATACATATGTGGAAGTATTTAGATTACAACCTAGAGCCCATATTTACATTCTGCATATATACTTATGGGGTTGGGCTGAAATAAAATTCTTGTGCAGGTACACTAACAGCGAAATGTGTAGCCTGACTAGCTACGCTATATATGAGAGAACGTATGTATGCCACCATGTACATCGTTAGAAATAAATTTCCCCAAGTTTGTGAGGACGTACAGAACGTGCATGCATCATGATAAATTATTATTTCATACTTGCATTGTTCCTCCCCTTATAAATCTTTTACTCGGTTATGTAACTCTTATCCATTATGACTTTGTCTCACAAGAGTTGCACATGTTGTTGGTACAGATGGCAGCATCGGCTAGAAGTGAGAGTTTCCTGATGATGTTTAGAACTCTTGCCTTGCTTTGGAGAGTCTTGCACTATGCAGGGTACAATGAACCGCCCCTCTATTACTGGAATGAAGTATACCTGGAGGGACAACCATGGTATAAAGTGTGGCTGACCATACCAGCTCATACTCAAGCACCCTTCTGGCAGGAATATAAGGCAGAATCTGAAGGAAGAACTCCTTAGGAGGCTGCCCAAGTAGTAGCCTTCGAGGTACTGAGTCAGATCTGTTAGCAGCACGGGGATGAGCTTACTGGCAGTGTTGCTGGTATTTTTCCTTAGGTGGATCTGTCCATAATAGTATGGGCATAGTGCAATCGCAATGCATTGATCCAAGATCGAGATGAGTGGGCAGATAGTTCTAGTCCTGCTATGAGTGCCATGTTTGCAGTAATGAAGATGTTCTACACTCATCAGGACACCAGGGACTTCTGGTAGGAGTCCTATACCACTTGCATGGATAAGCTCATGAGAGCCAAAGCCGCACAGCGTAAGCTCAAGAAGCGTGTGCGCAAGCACAAAAAGGCAGCAAGTGAGGCTCGATGGGAAACTAATCAAGCATATGTAGCTTTGGGAAATCTCCACACCCAAATAGAGCAAGTTGATCAGTAGAGAGCTACCACCCAAGAGGCAAGAGCAGATGATCAAGCCATGTTAGCAGGACTACGAGAGCAGCTGGAGGCCACCCGTGCCGAGGCGTTCATAGCTACATGCCAGCGGATCCTAGACAACAACCATGTAGCTTTAGTAGAAGTAGAATGGGACAGGACCTAGGCCATGAGTGTCTAGTAGGACCATGTTGAGAGGGACTTGCACCAACAGCTTGCACAGACCCAACATGCAGTGATGGATCTTCAGCATGAGGTGCATTATCTGAACAACCAACTGCACCCTATCCTTGATGAGGAAGAAGAAGATCCAAATATGTTAGTTGAAGATGATGGCTGGGACGAGGAAGAAGTGGAACCAGAGAATGAGGATGATCCTATCGCTGACCTCGACAGCGATCATAATGAAGATTAGAATCGCCTAGTGACTAGTTAAAGCGCTAGATGTATCCCTACTATTTATGCAATTGACTTGTAGTTGAAGTTTGATAATTGTGATTAGACTTCCATGTAATATTAGCACTTTGCATGTTGTTTCACGTTGGGTTGAACTTTAATGCAATTCTCATTCATTTTATTGGTGGTTATGATTTGTATGTTAACGCGCTGTGAGCCCGATAAGTGATCAAATTGGTGATGTCATGTTGCGAGAATGAATTATTATGCCTCTGTTTTATTGTACGAATTTAAGATTCTCTTCAGTAATTTCAGTTTGGCATGATTATACAATTCATCTGCAATCTCTTGACATCATCCAATAATTACTTATTATTGCAACTTTGCAGATGACTCGCACTCATGCTGGAGCAGGCAGCAGCGAAGAGGGCAATGATGATGACTTACCACCACCACCACCACTGTCTGCTAATGAGTTCTTTGCACAATTCCTAGGAAGTCAGAGAACTATGGAGGAAACCCTACACCTCATTGAGCAGAACACGGCTCATGCCCATCAGCAACAATAGGGGCCTAAGCCAAATCAGTACAACACTTTTAAGGAGTTCTTGGACACCAATCCTCCTATCTTCAAGGTGGTCGAAGAACCGCTCTAGGCGAATGAATGGCTCAACACCATTGAGCAAAAGTTCCATCTGTTGAGGGTCACGGAACATCAGAAGGTAGAATATGCGTCCCATCAGCTATAGGGACCGGCCGGGATATGGTGGACCCATTTCCTATCCCCTCTATCTACTAATGCACAGGTCACATGGGAGCAATTCAAGCTAGCCTTTAGGGGACATCACATTCCCCTAGGGCTAATGCACATGAAGGAAGCTGAGTTTATGCGACTCACACAAGGGACCAAGACCCTTACTGAATACATGTATGCTTTCAATAATCTATCCCGTTATGCCCCTAGTTTTGTTGATACAGAAGAAAAGAAGATCAAAAGCTTCAAGAGAGGTCTTGGCACTAAGTTGATGAAAACTATAGCCAACTCAAGGTGCACCACATACAATGAGTTCATTAGTGATGCCTTGACTTAGGAGAACCACAACAATCTACATGTGGCAGCAAAGGGCCGCAAGAGGGCAGCTAAGGCAGATGCCTTAGGGTCTTCTTAGTCTAGAGCTCTAGTGGCAGCTAGTCCATAGTTTCGACCACCAGCACCCAAGTTCAGGCCTCCTCCACCAAAAACTCAAACCAACCAACCTTAGAAGGTGTTTCATAATGCGTTCACCATTGCCTTACCCAAGGGGAATGGAGGGTAAGGAAGCTCCTTAGCAGGACCCAAGAGCAGTCAACCCTACTTCAACTATAATCAAGTGGGTCACTGGGCCAAGGAATGCCCCCATCCTAAGAAGAACAACAATCAAAACCAGAGCAATCAGAGATAGACAAATCTTAAAGCACGTCCTAGATACATGCACTACACCGCTGTTGAAGAGGTTCCCGTAGGAGAGGATGTCACCGCTGGTATGTTTCTTATTAACAAACATCCCATCATTGTTTTATTTGATTCGGGAGCTTCTTATTCATTTATGAGCCAAGCATTTGCATCTAGACATGATCAGAAAGTAATTGAGATAAGCAAGGGTGGTTATAGTATAAGTTTAGATGGGGCTACTATCTCTACAAATAAGATAGTTAGAAATATGCTCATCTCTAACAAGAGAGGGAGTATACGATGGATCTGATAGTATTGCCTGGATTATCTATAGATGTGATCTTAGGCATGAGTTGGATGAGCGATCATGGTGTTCTCATTGACACTAGCACTTGGACCATTATGTTGAGAGAACCTAAGGGAGGTAATGCTTTTCTAGTACCATTTTCCTAAAATTTTGAACTCCAACACTTGTCTTGTGCTATCCAAGCCACTACCCTTTGTGATATTCTAGTGGTTTGTCTATTTCTTGATGTATTCCTAGATGAGTTACCAAGTTTACCACCTGATAGGGATGTGGAATTTAAGATTGAGTTAGTGCCAGGTACGACACCTATCTCAAGGAGACCCTATAGGATGCCACCAAATGAGTTAGCTAAATGTAAAATTCAGCTACAAGAACTATTGGACAAAGGTCTCATTCAACCTAGTTCGTCTCCATGGGGATGTCCAACATTGTTTGTAAAGAATAAGGACAAGTCCTTGAGAATGTGTGTGGATTATATGCCACTAAATGTTGTGACCATCAAAAACAAGTATCCTTTGCCTCGTATCGATATCTTGTTCGATCAATTGGCAAAAGCAAAGGTATTCTCCAAGATTGACTAAAGCTCAGGCTATCCATCAGATAAAGATTAGGCTAGAGGATATACCAAAAACCACTTTCTCCACTAGGTACTGCTTGTACGAGTATTTGGTCATGTCTTTCGGGCTAACAAATGCTCCTGCCTACTTCATGTACTTGATGAATTCGGTATTCATGCCTGAGCTCGACAAGTTCGTGGTTGTGTTTATCAATGACATCTTAATTTATTTGGAGAATGAGGCAGATCATGCAAAGCATCAAAGAATTATTCTGTCCAGATTGAGGGAACATAAGTTATATGCAAAGTTTAGCAAGTGTGAATTTTGGTTGAGCAAAGTACCTTTCTTGGGTCACATCCAATCGAGAGATGGAATTTCTATAGACCCATCTAAAGTACAAGTGGTCATGGATTGGAAGGCCCCGACTTCGATTCATGAAGTTCAGAGTTTTCTAGGGTTAGCAGGTTACTATCATCGTTTCATTCTGGATTTCTCTAAGATAGCTAAGCCTATGACTAGACTACTTTAGAAAGATGAAAAGTTTAGTTGGACACCAGAATGTGAAGCAGCTTTTCACACCCTAAGGACTCTATTAACTACAGGTCTTGTTTTAGCACAACCCAACATTGAAAAGCCTTTTGATGTGTTCTGTGATGCATCGGGTATAGGTTTGGGGTGGGTGCTTATGCAAGAAGGAAGAGTTATTGCCTATGCTTCTTAGCAGTTGAGAAAACATGAAGTCAACTACCCTACGCATGACTTAGAGCTTATAGCAGTGGTTCATGCATTAAAGATATGGAGACATTCTTTGTTGGGCAACGTATGTCATATATATACTGACCACAATAGTCTCAAATATATTTTCACTCAACCTGAGCTGAACATGAGACAGCGAAGATGGTTAGAGCTGATCAAGGACTACAATTTGGAAGTGCACTATCATCTAGGAAAGGCCAATGTTGTAGTAGATGCACTTAGTCTGAAATCTCATTGCAACACTTTGGAAGCATTGTTGGAACATGGATTTAATTTGTTACATCCTGTTGTGCTGCACAATATCACCATCAGTTGTTCACTTGAGAGCAAAATCATAGAACTGCAAAAGTTAGATGTAGGTATATTTCACATCAAGAGAAAGATGCAAGAATAAGAAACAAAGCATTTTAGATTAGATGAAAGAGGTGTGCTATGGTTTGAGGATTGACTTGTGGTACCGAAAGACCATGAGCTTAGAAATCAAATTTTAGACAAAGCTCATTCGTCTAAGTTGTCTATCCACCCGGGTAGCAGCAAAATGCATCAAGATTTAAAAACCCGTTTTTGGTGGACCAAGATGAAGAAAGAGATCGCCTCCTATGTCGCTAGGTGTGATAATTGTAGTAGAGTAAAGGTCGTTCATTTGAAATCTACCGAATTACTTTAGCCATTGCCTATTCTAGGTTGAAAATGGGAAGAAATAAGTATGGACTTTATTATAGGCCTTTCGGTGACACAGCAAGGTCATGATTCTATATGGGTCATTGTAGATTGTCTCACCAATTCAGCACATTTTATACCGGTTAAAACAACGGATCGCGTAGTGAAATATGCCGAACTGTTTGTTTCTCAGATCGTGAGACTACATGGAATACCAAGGACCATAATCTCAGATCAGGGACCATAGTTTATAGCTCATTTATGGGAACACTTGCACCAAGCTTTGGGGACTAAACTAATCAGAAGTTCAGCATACCATCCACAAACTACTAGACAGAATGAGTGAGTAAACCAAATCCTAGAAGATTTGCTGAGAGCCTGTGTTATATCTTCCAAGGATTCATGGGAGAAATGGCTACCTTTAGCCGAGTTCTTCTATAACAACAGTTATCAAGCCAGCATCAAGATGACTCCTTTTGAAGCCTTGTATGGTCAGAAATGCAGAACTCCTTTAAATTGGATTGAGCCTGACGAAAGAAGATACTTTGGCATTGACTTTGTCATCGAAGCTGAAGAGCAAGTGTTCATTATCCAACAGCATATGAAAGCAGCTCAGTCAAGACAAAAGAGTTATGTTGACAAAAGAAGAAGACCACTAACTTTTGAAGTGAGAGACTATGTATACTTGAGAGTATCACCCATGAAAGGGGTACAAAGATTTAGAGTGAAAAGAAAGCTTGCACCTAGATATGTAGGGCCATACAAGATTACTGAACGGAAAGGGAATGTCGCTTATAAGTAACAACTTCCTCTAGAGATGAGTGTTGTATTCGATGTCTTTCATGTTTCTCAGTTGAAGAGGTGTCTTCGCATACCTGAGGAAGCCATTGCACCCACCAATATTGAGCTCCAATTGGATTTAATGTATGAAGAAAAACCAATCTGAGTGTTAGAAAAGATGGAAAGAGTAACACGGAGTAAGGTCATTAAGTTCTACAAGGTGGTGTAGAATAACCACAATGGACAAGATGCCACGTGGGAACGGGAGGATTACTAACGTGAGGTTTATCCCGCCTTTTTCAAAGAATGGTAGGTCTTGCAAATCTCGGGATGAGATTTCTATAAGGGGGAGGGGCTGTAACACCCTAGGTGTTAGACTTTGTTTACACCAAAATTTAGAAGAAGAATCGTAGGGACTTGAGAGCTCCTAGGATCATGTCGTCAAGGAGTCAATTGCGTGCAGGCCAGTATCAGCTGATTCGAATGCAATACGGGAATCGACTTTCTTCAGATAGCGCCAGCAGATAACGACAAAGGCTACAATCGGCGTCCGGCCAAAACATGTTTGACTCTACAAAAAGGGCAAGATTAGGGTCCAAGTTATCTTAAATTCGGAATGTTTTCTCTTAGGCCAAAAATTGTGATGAGTCGTGCTTAGGTAGGAATCATGCGTAGGTCCTGGGTATAAATATTGGACCCCGACTATTGTAAAAAAATAGACAATCAATCAAATACAAGTTTCTTACTTTTTTCGGCTCCGGTCGTCCCTTAGGAGTAGGAGTAGAGTAGATCTCGGCGAGTTCTTTAGCGAGCAGGGCTGCATCGGTCTGGCCGACCTCTAGCTTGTCTGTAAGTACCATCATGGCTTATACTTCTGTTCGTACAGCTGTATTGATCCGGTAGACCTCCACTGCGACTCTGGTATAAACTAGTTATCGACTCTTATTTAGTTCAAGTATGGCTGCATAGATCCAGTCAACCTCCACTACTCGAACTAGATTAAGGTCAAGTTATTGGCTCTATCTAAGGATGGTGTTCCTTCGGATAGATTCATTAAGTTACCGATATTGCTTATTGCTTATTGCTTTCATTATTTATTTGATTATAGCAATATCACTTCGCCCGATTGGGATTGATCTAGATTGGCCTTATATCCTGTTTAACCCATCGTTTGTTAATCTAAAATTGATCTAATCTGCATCTTAAATGATTTGTTATGTTTTATCAGTTGTTTTATATCAATCTTGATCATGCATAGTGTGCGGTTAAGGTGTGTCTGGTCTTGAATAGATCTATTGGCTAATGAAAATTGTTCCATGGCCTGTTATCACGGCCTATGTGATTCTGCCTCACACCCCACTGTTTAGCACCGTGGAGTGGAGATCATTATTTGGTAGATCTAGTCCTGATTGGGCATGACCTTAATTGTGCGCTATGCCTAAATCGACTGTTTTAGCCGATATCGAGTGCTTTCACACATGTCGTTTGCGTCACGCGACCGATGAAGTAAAGATAGGTTGAAAGATGTGTTAGCCCCATGATCTTATTATTGTATTACGGCCTGCATGATTCTGCCTCATGCCCCACTGATATTAGTAATAAGTTAGGGTCATCAAGTCTATTGTTGTTTCTACAGCCTACATGATTCTACCTCGTGCCCCACCATCAACACAGAATTTCATCCCGTGCCGAGGGCACACGAGCAAGCCGGAAGGGTCCGCTCGATGGAGCTAAGGATCCGCCTAGCTTTAGTGTAGGGATGGTCGATCCTATGCACTCCTCCCAAGGCATGCCAGTCAATTTGACCCTACAATTGACAAGGAGAGAAAGTTTATCAATAATTAAGGGCAGAATGTGCCGGTGTTGCCAAACAGTCCCGAATAGTGGAAGGCAAAAATAAGGTAAGAGAACATGAGCCAAAGGGCTCATATATGTGGTGGCGATAGGGGATGCGAACCGCTCCCTTGTGGGGTCCATCTTGGGACAAGCCCCATGGTCCCTCGGTAAGTGAACTGTCGGGCCACAGCAACCAAGCGGCGCGGCGCATCATGTATTAACACATGGACGAGCACCATTAAGTCATGTCATAACCAAGGAGGCAATGAGCCCCCAAGTCCACGCTCTAAGCCACTTGCCGTGCCTACAACCCCGCGTCATGCTTAGCAAACCCATCTTTGGGCCAGCCCTTAGACGGGTTCGAGGCCACAAAAGAGATAGGGGCAGGACGAGACGAGCCCCTACGAATCTAATCGGTGGTGCGGAACCTCACGACCATCTCCTCCTATGTTTGAGTCATTCGCTTCGAAGTCTCCTAGGTTGACCCCTCCTGGGGGGAGGCATCTGGCCCTTTGGCCACTGCGGAGGCGGTTGGAGACCGACGGAATTGATGACCGATGATTTATGGGACGTCTCGCGTGAGGCACAGCTGAACTTCACGTCGATTGGGGCGGATATCAGGTTCCACTCAAATTACCCACTGACCTCAATGAGGCACACCGCTCTGACCACATGGTTATGGTGGACAAGCCTCTCCCCACATGGGGCGAATCTAAAGTCACTTGTGATCAGGCACCATGACCCCTCGAAGGTCGAGAAGGACGTCAGAGGAAAAAAGAGTAGGGCACATGTGACCCCGATGAAAACCATGGTCCAAACCACTGCCGTCTCCCCCTATGCCTAGGGTCACCGACCTACTGAGGTCTCAAAATCTGGTGAATCAATGGAGGCTAGGGCCCCATTACAGAGATTATCTAGACTAGCAGCAAAAAAGGCTAAGGCACTATCGATGTTTGACCACTGATAGCCTGCCACGGGGGTACCCGGGGCAGTATGTTCGGGTTTTAGCATATGCAGAACTCGATGATTAACGCAAGAGACAGTCGATTTATCCTGGTTTAGGCCCTCGATCGTAGATCGAGTAATAACCCTACGTCTAGTTGGTGTTAGCTTTTGCGTTGGATTGATTATGAAGCGTTGTGTTGTGTACAATTATTCTCTTGAACTCCCGATCTAAGGAGCCCTGCCCTCCTTTATATAGTCAGGAGATTAGAGTCCTAGTCGGTTTACAATGAGAATTCCTAGTAGGATTATGGAGTAACACTGCTACTAAGATTACAGGGGAAGAATCCTAATTAGACTAGGTCTTCTCTCTTCCTTGCGGGGTATCCCGTGGGTCCTGCACTGACAAGCCCCCGAGTACTTCATGGTTCAGTTCTGGAAGCCTTATCTTGTTCCTTCAAGTCCTGTTGAGCAGGAACAAGCGTCGTCCGAGTGCTTTCTTGATTGAAACCATGTAGCGCTTCGTGAGATCTTTGCGTGGTGTGTACCTTTTTGAAGAAAAAAGTACTCCCATATTGATGTAGCCCCCAAGCCTCTTGCTATTTGGCACAAAGAGCTTGAGGGTCTTTTCTTGTAACCTTCCTGATTCTTCGTCGAAAGGCTCCCCGACTTCTTTGTTGAAAAAAGGGCTCTGATTTAGCTGTGTTCGGGTTCTTTTTGTCTTGTGGCCCTGAAGCCGTCTGTCTTGAAGAAGCATTCTGAGTGATGTACGCTTTTTTGGAGGAAAAAAGTGCACTCACTGAGTGTAGCCCCCGAGCCTCTTGCTATTTGGAACAAAAAGTTGGAGGGTCTTAAATCTAAGTTGTTTGATAGAACTGTATACCTCTCCTTTTGCAGCCCTCGAGCATATATCCAGGTTGTTTTGTTCAGGAAGAACTCGAAAGCAGGGTTTTGGCATATTCTCTGGTAGTCTGCTGTTGTCAGATGTAGTTGTATGGTGGTGGTTGAGTGTGAATGCCTTTTGTTCATGGGTTGTACTGTATCGGTATATTCTTCCGAATATGCCCATCTTCGAGTACTGTTCCCTCTCGCCTGAGTCTTCCATTATTGAGTCCTATCTTTTCACTATGTCCTTTGTTAGGCTTATTTTATTGGTACTCCTAGTCTATGTGCACCGCTCCTTTGATCTATAAATACCCTCCCAGAGTGCTTGCTTTCATCCATTGAACATTCTGTTGAAACCTTTGTGATCATTAACATGGTAGTTTGTGAAGTAGAGCAGCCCCTAGGCGTGTTTCATAGTTCATGTGTGTCTTGTTGTAGCTGGAGGAAGTCTTGTGATAGGGATTAGAGGTAGGCTAATCCCACGACAGCATTATACCAGGTTGTACATGGCGGTAGTTGGAGGAAGTCTTGTGATGTGGACTTCGTTCCTTCATCTGGCAGTTCTGGGTTGATCCTCGTCGCCTGTCTTGAGACTGTCCAGTGCAGATCAATACCATATCCAGCATCACATCGGTCTTGGGTAGACAGATGTCTACCAGCCTTCTCTGCTCCATGTTGTCCTGCCATGCTGCTGATTTCTGCCTTGGTTGCACTGTGTCCGTCCTTTGAAGAAAATAGTGTAGCCGATGGTGGTTTGTCCTTCCGAGTAGCAATTTGGGACACGTAGTCGTTCTAGAGCCTAGCTGCGTCCGTGTTCTTCTTTGCTACTTTGCTTTTTGTGGTACCGAGTATGTTGGGTCTTGTAAGATTTGTAATCTTCTATTTTTGAAGTTGCTTGTAATGGAAAGAATCTTGTCTTCTGAGTTGTCATTTATTTTTATGTTGTAGTTCCGGTTGTTCATGATATTCCCGAGTTCTTTATGTAAGAACTGAGTTCCTATATTCCTTGTGAAGTTGCCCTTCTTTTCTTCTTGGTTGACGGGTTGTTCTTGCAGTTATCTGATAACTCTGCAGTAGTGCTGGACGGATAAGTCTGAAATCTGCCCGTTAAATTGTACCGTTGTGTGGATTTCTACCCTCCATCATTTTAGCTGTGTCAGTAAATGGACCATTGCGTTCTCACACGGTGCTTTAACGGGCCTGGTGGGCTATTTTTAATGCTATAAAATCTATTTAAAGACCCTTCATCTTCTCTTGTTTCTTCATCGACTTCTTCTCAGCCCTCCGTTGTGCCACCGAGTACTGAGCCTCAGGACTCGCAGCGTACTATTGGTGAAGTGGCTACGGGGCTATGAAGCTTTCTAGCGACGTGCCGCTGCAGACTTGGCTGTCCCGGAGGTGACCGTGGCCATTGCATCGGGTCCTTCTGAGGGATTGGCCTTGGCTTCCCGAGAGGTTGCTCTGGTCGTTCCTTCTTCGCCTCGACCGGCCTCTCCTTCTCCTTCTCCTGCCTCCGATGGTCTACCTTTTGCTGATGATGTGGTGCAGCAGTTTGATGCCACTCATCGGCTATCGGAATTAACTGCTGCCTAGGGAAACTTGTTGTCCCTTGCGACTTCTTTTGGAGAAAAGCTCTAGGTAAGCTTTTTCATCGTTCCTTCTTTGGATGTTCACTTTTCTTTGGTCCTTATTCTTTGTTTTTCTTTGTATCTTTTTGCTCAGTCCTTCTCTCATGATCATACCGGCTTCTTTTTCTTGTCTGAAAACAAGAAAAAGTTGTCTTCAAAAGTGAGCGCCCTGAAAGCTGATCTTGATCTCCTTCGAGCCAAGATGGAGGCCGAGCATCGAACGCATCAAGATGAAGAAAAATCTCTTCATGCCCAGCCTGTTGAAATCAAGAAGCAAAGGGATGCCGCTCTTCAGGAGGCTTGAAGGAACTCAGAGGCCGTGAAGAAGGAGTGCAACGGTATTGAGGGTTCTTTTTATTTCTTTCTGTATTCAAACTTTTCTTTCTGCTAACTTGTTGTCTGCTATTTCATCCAGCTCTCTGGGTAGAAAAGCAGAAGCTCTTGGAGGGCGTTGAAGAAATGAAGACTCTTGTTCGTACAAGTCATAACAAAGCCGAGGAGGTAATTACTCATGCTGGAGAGGAACTCGCGCTTGCTAAGTTGATTAGGCATGGAGCTGATAGAGATCTTATGCAGGCCCAAAAAACTATTGAAGACTTGTCTGGCAAGTTGGCGACGACTACTAAAAACTGGAAGGCTTTGTGGAAATCCTTTCATTCAGTAGCCGACGTTCTTCGAACCCTAGTGGATGACGGGCAATCTTGGGCTCAGTTGATTCCTCGAATTCTGACTCGTTTCCAAGAGTTTGTGAAGAGGTGTGCTCAACTATGTACCAAGAATGTTCTGGCCCAGGTCCGGGTTCTTTCTCCAGCGGCAACTTTGTCCAAGATAGCAGAGGAAGCTGATAGTCAAAAATACATTGATGCTCTTGAGAGGATGGAGCCTGAAGTTGAAGACTTAGCTAGTAGGATAGTAGATAATCTTAATATTGTTCTCCCTTCTCCTGATGATGAGGTTGATGTATTTGACTTTTATGCTCATGCCTTGTAATATGAGATTATACTTCTTTTTTGAATGAAGGTCTTTTTTGTTGATGTCTTCTTTGCCTGAATGCGCTGCCTATTCCTCGGATGATTTGTCGAGTACTTTTCTGCCCTGTAAACAACTCATTATATGTAGATCTTTGTGTTGACGACCTTTCTTGATCTATTGAGTGCTTGTCTGGCCTTCTTTTGTGCCCTGTAAACAACTCGTTATATGTAGATCTTTGTGTTGATGACCTTTCTTGATCCGTCGAGTGCTTGTCTGGCTTTATTTTGTGCCCTGCAAACAACTCGTTTGCATTCTTGGGTATCTCTAGTGTAGCCCCCGAGCCTCTTGCTATTTGGCACAAGTAGCTGGAGGGTCTTGCTTTTGAAATTGTTCTGGTCTATGCCCACACTTAGTTTCAGTCGTTTTGCTTTTATTTCGGGTTCTATCTTGTTAGGTACCTTCATCAGTGGGCTCAAGCGTCTTTTCAGCTATTTTGCTCTCGGCCGGGATGCTCAGGCGTATTTTCAGCCATTTTACATTTTTATTTCGGGTGTTAGCTTGTTAGCTACCCTCATCGGCGAGCTCAAGTGTCTTTTCAACTATTTTGCTCTCGGTCGGGATGCTCAGGCATTTTTTCAGCCATTTTACTTTTTATTTCGGGTTTTAGCTTGTTAGCTACCCCTACCTGGCACGCTAGCTATCGATGTTTGACCACCGATAGCCTGCCATGGGGGTACCCGGGGCAGTATGTTTGGGTTTTAGCATATGCAGAACTCGATGGTTAACGCAAGAGACAGTCGATTTATCCTGGTTCAGGCCCTCGATCGTAGATCGAGTAATAGCCCTACATCCAGTCGGTGTTAGCTTTTGCGTTGGATTGATTATGAAGTGTTGTGTTGTGTAGAATTGTTCTCTTGAACTCCTGATCTAAGGAGCCCTGCCCTCCTTTATATAGTCAGGAGGTCAGAGTCCTAGTCGGTTTATAATGAGAATTCCTAGTAGGATTACGGAGTAACACTGCTACTAAGATTACAGGAGAAGAATCCTAATTAGACTAGGTCTTCTCTCTTCCTTGCGGGGTATCTCGTGGGTCCCGCACTAACAGACACCTCCTCAAGGAAGGAGCCCATGTTTGCATGTATCGCTCCCTGATTGCGCCTGGCAAGGGGTGCTACAAAACCAACATGGTAATCCTTGGTTGACGAGGGCATCCCGGCCCATGCCATTATCAGGACCGATGACCACTCAACCACCACCAAGAGACCCAGAGAGACAACTATACTCAATGATAGGGTCTCTCTTATCAAACTTTGAAAAGGGCACGGCCAAGTCGTGCACCAAAATACAAACCTAGGAATCACCGCACCGGTGACATCCCCAGTAAGCCCTAGGGAAGCCTTGCTACTACCATGGAAGGTTATGTGCCATGCCAATCTTCCCATAGCAATATGGTTCCCGGGGCATGGGAGCACAGGGGTAAGCCAAGAGGCCGCACCAGCTCGAGGACGCCTGAGCCAGCACTCATGGGCATTCACAAGTGCCAGTGGGGCTCAGGTAGAGAGCTTCTAGATCAAGACACTCCCATCTCACTGGAGATAGAATTACCTGATCCCCATAGAGCGTGTGCTCCGCGGGCATGTCCCCATCCGCTCACAAGTTCCCTTCAAGCACCAAACGACGGAAGGAACACCACTAGCTTCCGAGCACAATAGGAAGCCATAGGTTGGAAACCCTATAGCTCCCCCTAATCTTTCCTCCATTTTCTTGCTCCCTCAATGGGAGAGCAGGGGCCACTCATCGTCACCAACCGTGAGCAACTAAAACAACAAAAAAAGCTTTCACTTATAAGCCCGAAGGTGAACTTAATGGCCTAGAATACCCTCACCACGTGGCAAGCCATGGAAGGTCCTAGCCAATATCAGGTACTCGCATAAGACTAGGAAAATTGAGACCCTCGCGAAAGTAGGACTGGTACAGTGTCGACAAGACTAGTTGATACTGCCTAGATCACGGGTGTGTACCCCGTTGTCAGGACGCCCTGACAAAGTGGGACAAGGCATAATGTCCACCTACCACCCTGAATACACCAAGCCCAAAAGGGGTTGAGCGGTGAAGCTCAAAAAAACTACAACCATGAGCCCATGCCCTAATGCACGTGTGTACCAGCGCTTTCACGTTCACTTCATGATTGCAAAAATGCTCGGGTGCTACTGTCGGGATTATAACCCTTTGGTGTCTCAAGGCACCAATTAGTTAGCAGGCCATGCGGCCCACAACACAATGGCTAACAAAGGCTTGAATGACTAAGGCCCAGTTAAAGCCGAGCAGAGCAGGCCAGGCGCCAAGGTTGGGGTCATCCCCGACCCCATCCACCCGCCTTAGCACATAGCGCTCGCAAGACACATGACCTCACCCTGTCATGACCCTCGAGAGGGATGAGGGGGGCGCACCTGCTCTAACAAGAGCAAGCATGCCGCACTGACCCTTCAAGGACCAACAGGACGACAGTCACCTTGGCCCGATCAGATACCATCCCTATGCCATGCCGCACTGACAAGACAACATCGTACCACGGTGGCAATGGGTACGACACCCACCATCCAAATACGGATTGACTAGATGCTTGTATGATCCCACCCACTATGGGATGAGGATCCACGACAAGGGGCTTGATGAAAAGGCCATCCAGACCAGCAAAGAGCCCCAACCCCAATGATCGAGGTCCTAGCCCCTTGGCCCCACGAAGCCACCAGGCGAATGACGACCCAGGGCGGTCATGTACTTTGGGTACGACGCCCTAGGAACCAGGAGATAATGACGAAGGTAGCGAAGGACACCATGTTACACAGGATAGCTGACAAACCACCATCGAGGCTATAGTGCCGCCACAGCCGGCATAGTAGCACTATGTCACATCCTACCGCAATGAAGCCAAAAGACCATGATGATAGACATGATTGAATGAGCACTAGAAGATGGCATAGCTTGCAAGCCAAGTTAGCTAGGCCCTCCCTTAGCCTCTCGATCCTTCGATTGGAAGAACCTCCTCTTTGTATAAGCCCTAGCCCCGAACTCTATATAAGGATCACCAGGGCGAAATGAGATTCACATCCTCTACCATTCCATTCATTCACCTTTGTAGTAGGGCTCCTAGAGCTTCTCTTCGGGCAGCCCTTCGCCTAGCATAGGTCCTTCCATCTCTTCCACCTTTCTGGCACCCCCCCATTGTAAAAACTTTAGAGCATTCAAGTGAGGAACATGCACTCGATCATCTCTGAGACTAGATATAGGGCTCCGGCCTGAACCAGTATAAATCCTCGTGTCTATTGAATATTGCCATCGTCTTCTTAGAGCAACACGGCAATCGTATAAATTTACTAGTCTGGTTTCCAAAACACTGATACGTTGGGTCCCATAGGTCGGAAGGTCCCACAGGTCAAATGGAGATGGAGAAGGTCCCATAGGTACATGTGACATTTAAGTTGTCGGGTCCCATATGTCAGATGTTGAAGGGTCCCATAGGTACACATCGGACGGAGAAAGGACCGAGTGGAGACTTTTTTGATGAATTGCAAGCGTCATGGATGAGTAACTATAAGTCCCACAGGTACACGTCGGATGGAGAAGGGTCCCACCAATACACGTCGCATGGAGATATGATCGAGCGAAGACTTTTATAACGAATTACAAGCATCATGGATGAGTAACTATGGGTCCCATAGGTTCACGTCGGATGGAGAAAGTACCGTGTGGAGATCTATGATGAAGCCCTGTTCGTCACAGTTTTAAAGGAGACCATCACAGATGAGTCGCGCAAGTGATCTATGACAAAACCCTATGCTCTTCTATGACATTTTTTGTGATGATACCTGATTTCATCATAGAAAGGAAGGGTTGTAGGATCATCACCACTGATCTATGATGAAATAGAAATATTTCGTCATAAAAAGCACTCTTCTATGACGGTTTTGGATTCGTCATTAAGATTTTTGTCATTGAAGTGGACATTCCTAGTAGTGAGATCTCCAAAATCAGGAGAGGGAGGGAGCGAATGAAGAGAGGGAGAAGTGGATTCGAGCGGTGGCGCCGGCGGTGTAAGAGTGGGAGGGGCAGCGTTGGGTTTTTTAAACAAAAATGCGGCGTCGGGGTTTGCAGGACGAAGGGGGGTGCAGAAGGAGCTTTGCGGTCCACTGGGATACGGCGCGCTAGAGTTTTCGGGGTGTGGGTTTTGGGCGGACTAGGGCAGCACACAAAATTTTCACGGACAACACTTTTTGTTTTGCCACCATTTTCGGGTCCGTACATGGCTTTTCACCTTATAAAATATTTTTTATTATTTTCTCCATGTATTGGTATTTTAACTTCTGATATAAAACTTCATAGTTTCTAAGAGTTATTTAAATATTAACAGGATAATTCTATGTTTTTGTCAGTAATGGGCACTCATTGAATAATTCTATATTTTCCTATCAGTGGCTCACTTCGAAGTGATGCTAGGCCAACAAAGTGGCCTGCATACATTGAGAGAAATAAGAAAATGCTTACGAGACCCACTTGACTAGGTGGCAGTGGGACCCACATTGATAATTAGGCCCACATGTCACCTTGAAAAAAACGATTACAATCTATCCTTGTCTTAAATTTATGACAATGACAATTTGACCATTATAACATGGCAAATATTAGAAATGGAATTTGACTACATTGAAGACATTTTTTGTGACATGAAATCATTTATGTCACTAAGTTGAGATGGCTTTCAAAAGAACGTCACAAACTGATCGATTTAGTGACCTTTTCATCAGATGTCATGCCATAATCATCATAAGATGGCACATTTCTTGTAGTGCTCCCTCTGTCTCAGAATATAAGGTGTAACTATTTTTTATTTTGACATGCTACAAACTAACAAGAAGTCTAACATACTCCCTCCATCTTCTGACACACTTCATGCCATCATCAAGCTAATTAATTCCAACAAAATAACATGATTAAGAAGGACCAACGCCCTATTCGCTTGAACTTGTCAGCCATGGTATAGTATTTTTCTCTCACGACAAATCAGCTTCAGCCGACTTATCAGCCGCAGAGACCTCCGATGACTCTCCAAGAATGCTGATTGATATAGTATGATGATCCAACAAATTGACAAGGGGATCATATATATATATACTACTTAGAAAATGTGGCTCATAGTGGGTGGAGTAGTATTTATAATGATCAAACTTCTGTTGCCATAAATATATACTTAGCAATTGACAGTAGTCTAAGTGTGTGCTTTCATCAGTTTTCAATTTTCTAACTTTTAGTAAGAAAAACCGCACTTCCTATACACACATGAAAGCTAAACAGAGATGTAACTACCTACTAGTCCCTTGATCATTTTTAGTTTTCTAACCACCGGCCGGCCGATGTAGAGGGAGTCTTCAGGGCATGCACATTTTATCTGCATGTGCTACTATGTTGTACAGAGAAATTCATCTATTCCATCCAGCCTCGAAGAGATCGAGGAAGCTTCGTAAAATGCTGGCAAGGACAAGTGCGCAAGTACAGTAGTACTAGCTAGGTCTTCTATCGACGAAATCTGGTCAGCAGTCTACCGAGGGGTATACCCACGGTAGTAGATGAATCGGTGGAGGTACGCGTGATATAAACCAGATAGTAACAGAGACACAAGACACAAGATTTATACAGGTTCAGGCCGTTAGCATGACGTAAAACCCTACATCATGTGCATTGTTATTTTGTATTGATTGTGTATTAGATTCGATATATCCCGTCTAGGGGACCCCTGTCTCTCCTTATACACTCTGGAGGGGTAGGGTTATAAGGAAAATATCATATTTAGTATTATACAATAAATCACATCTTCATGTACTCTTGAGGTGCACGCCTTGATCTTGTGGGCTGGGCCACCTTTGGTGGTGCGGTCCATGTCTTGTCTTATGGGTACCGGGGGCCATACCCCCACAGCTAGTCCCCGAGCGCCTTATATCCTTTGAGCAACACTGTCTTGAATAAGTCTGAGTAGTTTGACGTGAAGCCGATCAGTTTAACCGATGATCCAAGCGGTGGAAGTCAAAGTCGACTAGTTTAACTGGTGAACTGAGCGGTGAAAGTCGAAGCCAACCGGTTTAACTGGTACGCAGATCTCGGACTTAACTATGTAAGGCTTGCCAAAAGGATGTAAGGGGCTAAAGATAAAAATTTGAAAATTCTTCACCTTAGGCAAAGTGTAACCACTTAGACTCCATTTACGAGGAATCATCCTTGATTTAGTCAATAAGGAGGGTAAATCAAGAAAAGAGCACTACATTCACCACTAGGTGAAGTGTAGCCAGTTTGTCCCCGAGCCTGCTGGAAGATGAAGAATAAATCTTGTAGCAGGGTCAAAGAAAATAAATCTGAAAGTTTGTCGACATCATCTGACATGTGCGTATCAAGACCCCAGACGTGCTACCCAAGATCAGCACCCTGATCCAAACAGCATAGAGCAAATTGATAGCACATAGATAAGACATAGCAAGATCCGACCGCCAAGGGAGTCTCTAGCTTAGCTAGTGACTCTTGCACGAAGAATCCGAACATCGAGAAGTCCCTAGCTTAGCTGGCGAGCCCCCAGCGTGGCTGACGATGAAGCATCGATCAATCCAAACCTCGTGAAGTCCCTAGCTTAGCTGGCGAGCCCCTAGTGTAGCTGACGATAAAGCGATGGTTAATCTGACCAGTTGGTTGGTGAAGAATCGAGCACCAAACAGCCTAACCAACTGGTCGGCGGCGATGTGAGCGCCGAGTAGAAGTGAACGCCGAACAGTCCAACCAACTGGTCGGCGACGAAGTCCATAAACCCAGCGGTCTGATCAGTTGATCGACGGAGAAGTCCGAAGGCTAGGTGGTGCGACCACCCGGATGATGATCCCGCAATAAATATGTAGAATGAGTAGTACATGATATAAAAATAAATATATGAACTCAGCGATGAAGGCAGCAGAGCATAATAGATAGACATTATGTTTGTATGAAGTGTTCATATTTTAAATATGAGTAACTTTCTGTCAGTTGGTTCTGTATCGCATCACCAGCCCCGACTAGCCCATACTCCATAGCGTAGAGTGCTTAGCACCCGTTTACGCGTAAGAGCATATGCGTCGCCGAGGAGCCACTACCGACCACCCATAACGCAGAGGGTTGGCGCTCGTGCAGGTGTAGGAGTGAGATCGAGGATAGGGCCGCTTCTGGATAACACAAGTAAGAATGTGGCTAGTCGGCGAGTTGATGAAGAATATCTTAAATATATTATAAACATTAAGTTTTCTTTTGGAGATATGTTTATATTTAATATAAACTACCATGAGCCATTAGTTTGTTGGTTGAGCCCCCTAGCCCTGGCTATCCCACACCCCATGGCGCAAAGAGCTTAGCTCATGTGCACGCTTAGGAATATAGGCATCACCGAGGAGCCACTGCCGACCACCCATAACGTAGAGGGTAGGCGCTCGTGCACGTGTAGGGAGAAGCTAGAGACAGGGCCGTCTCTGGAGAGCACAAGCATAGACGTGGCTGTTCGGGGAGTCATTGAGGCGAAAACGTATGTCATCTTTAAGATGGTATACTTGGAGAAAAATCATTTGGAGAATAATCATGTAGAGAATAGTAAGAAGAAACATCATGGTGAAAATTTTATTAAATATTCATATATAAAAAGGTACTTATCTTTAGACATAACATCTGGTCGGCGACGATGAAATTGCCCGACCCTCGAGCTTTCTAGACTGTCGTCATGGCGGCGGTCGTGGTTGTTATAACGCCGTTCTTCACGGCGATCATTGCGACGTGGCAGGCGATCGGAACGAGTAGTCCAGTCGGCTAGCTTAGCGGCTTCGCTTGACGGCTCGGACGGTTCGTTTGACAGCTCAGACGGGTACGTGGAGTCATAGGCGAACGGACGTAATCGGAGCCTGACGGGGTCAATCCGTGTGGGGAGGCGAAGTCCTTGAGTGTGTCCGACCGAGGCGAGGGCGCAGTACAAGATCTTCCTTGCATGCCTGAGATACGTGAGGTTGCCTGCATGGTGGTATAGATCCAGATGCATATGTGCTTGTATATCTCTTCAACTACTCTAATTAGCTTGTATGGCCGACCAGCATCTTTGGTGGAAACAATGCTCCACATCGTGTTATCGCCGGCCGCCTTTCCTGATTGCTGGTTGTCGTGATCCATGGAAACGATCTTGCGTATCCGATCAGAAATCACGAGCAACAACAAGATGTGATTAGGTTTCTCCCAACCGAAATCATGCAGACATACGGATATATCTGGAAGTATAATAACAATATTTAATTAGGAAGCGACTTGACTTAGCTTTCTTGGATTGCTTGACTCCGATCTTGTTGTCGTGTGTTGCGTCTGTTGGAGGCGCATGGCAAGGCGTCAAACTCCAGCACGTGCGGCCGTTCACCGAGGAAAGTGATCCGCTGCGTGCCAGCGTCGAGTTGCCGCCGAATGCTGTTGCCGGCGATGTTGGTTGAAGAAAAGATTCCCATCTAGTTTGCCACAGAATTAGCATGCACATCCGCTACCTGGCGACCACTATCGATGAAATCTGGTCGACGGTCTACCAAGGGGTATACCCACGGTAGTAGATGAATCGGTGGAGGTGCGCGTGATACGAACCAAATGGTAACAGAGACACAAGACACAAGATTTATACAGGTTCAGGCCATCAGCATGATGTAAAACCCTACATCATGTGCACTGTTATTTTGTATTGATTGTATATCAGATTTGATATATCCCGTCTAGGGGACCTCTGCCTCTCCTTATATACTCTGTAGGGTAAGGTTATAAGGAAAATATTCTATTTGGTATTATACAATAAATCATATCTTCATATAATCTTGTGATGCACGTCTTGATCTTATGGGCTAGGTGGGCCATACCCTTACACGTTCCACAACGTGGAAGTAGAGCCAGAAAAAAGGGGGCCCATAGCCAAAATCAGGAGCGCTCCTCAAATGTTGCAACGTGGACAACCGGTGTCACCGGTGGTGTGACCCGCGTGATAGAAAAATAGTACTCCTCAAAAGCCATTAGCCATGCAACTGCAGCCTGTTCGCTTGCTCGTATACGATCGTGGGTTATAAACTGGAGCGGTACTTTTCTCTCATATTAAATCAGCCAGCAGTAAATAATCCACGATCGTTTATGGCCTGCTGAACAGGCTGCTGGTACTCGGCTGGGAGCGGCGTGAGCACAAAAGTAGCAACGAAATTGTTTTATGGTCACTGGGCATTAAATGGGAGCGGCACAAGTTATCTCCCCGCTCCTTGCCTTTCTGGCACCGGTCAAGTTGGAACAGATTGCTATAATGGGAGGAGCGGTTAGCAGTTTTTCTGAGCTGACCTGGCCTTGCACATCAAAATTGAATGGACTGAATGCACGCGTGCTCGCGTGGAATAACTAGCTTGCAGCTTCGCAGGAAGCCGTCGTCGTTCGAACCGTCGTCTTGGTACGCACTGAACAGTACGTGCTTGCACTGCACCGTCGTCGTGGCCTGTCACTATGCCAGAAAACGTTATCAGTGACGCATGTAGAGGGCTTTCAGTGACGCGTAAAATATACGTCACTGATGTTGCGTCAGTGATAAGGGCATATCAGTGATGCGTAAATACGCGTCACTGATAACCCTCTATCAGCGACACGTGTATTCAAGACGCGTCACTGATAAATGGTTATCAGCAACGCGTGTGGCCAAGACGCGTCACTAATAACCCTTTATCAGCGACGCGTGTGGCCAAGACGCGTCACTGATAACCCTCTATCAGCGACATGTCTAGCCAAGACGTGTCACTGAGAACCCTTTATCAGCGACGCGTGTGGCCAAGACGCGTCACTGATAACCCTCTATCAGCGACATGTCTAGCCAAGACGCGTCAATGATAACTATTTCAGAAAAACAAAAAAAACTACAATGACCCTATATACATCTAATATGACCCTATATATATAAATATATACACACACATCAGACAAGTTCCACCATTTCAACAATCAATCCTTAGTGCAGGGCGCACGCCATCGCGCGCACATGCAGTTACATATTTGAAGAACACAATGCATAGTATGACACATTGGGAGATGTAAACAAACATAAAAGTGGTCCTAGGAGAGTAGCGAGCAGGTTCAGATTTCTAAATTACATAACTTCTAGTTCAAGTTCAGGCTAACATAGCATTTGAGCAGGTTCAGGCTAACATAGCATTTGAGCAGTACAGAATGAGGTGGTGCATCCCTCCTGGTCACTTGATTTTTTCCGCTTCCTCCTATTCTTCTTAGATGGACCATCGCTCTTCTGCTTTAAAGCAACGTCCTGTAATGGCATGGCATCTCTCTATAAATATGTGAAACTGCAGAGGCATCGAATTTTGAGTCTCATGGCATGGCTGCATCTGTCTATAAATATGTGAAACTACAGAGGCAACGAATTTTGAGTGGCAAAGCACAACATTAAAAGAAACCTGTTTTGTAAAAGATATTCAGAGTCCATCATATGGCCTGAAACTCTAAGTATTAGCAGATCAGATGTCTAACATTATTTAAGTCCTCTATCTAATTGACATTCCCTTGTATCTATAACTTGCTGCTAGCTGTTACAAGGTGTCTCAACTCATGTTATTTTCATTGGCCATATTTGAAAGCTGAAAATGGCCTTAATGTTGATTCTGCAAGTGTAGAGAGGCATAAACAATGACATTATTGGAAAAACACTTCGGGTGTAGAAAGGTACGTACATACTTTACATTTGCTGTTCCTAGACTAAAGTGCTCTGGTTGCTGATTCCCTGCCACGCTGAACAAGGTGTTAGCTTCAAACCTTGCTGTACAAAGCAACAACGCTAACAATAAACCAATATAATTCAGATCATCATCTCCAAGAATCCACATATATGACTGATTGACTGAACCGCAAAGTAGCAGCCTGTAGTAAGAAAAAAACAAAGGTTCAATTAGTGAACAAACAAAGGAGCTGCTGCTGCAGAGCGGGAAGAGCAAGGCAAGACTAGGCCATCAAATACATAGTCCAGACCCCCAAAAAAAATTGGCCTAACAATGTAAATCCAAGAAGAGTGACTACAGCTACCATTTTCCTTTGGTACAGTATGATTTTTAGCAATCAAAACAGCACAACTTGTGCAATACTATTCAAAGTTGGTTACTGTACTACAGAATTCAAATTTCCTAGTTGTCTTCCACCCTCCAGCAAGATAACTTGATGACTACAGACCCTACAGTACAAGGCCTCATTTCAAGGTTACAAGATGTGAATAACATGAGCATGGCAGCAATTAAAAATCAATGATGGATAGCTACCTGCATTTGCTAGAGTGGTTTATTACCAGCTAGAAGCCAACATACCTATCTGCAGTCCTGCAAGCATCAAAATTTAAGTATAGGCTGATTACAACTAAATCTGAGAGGCCGACTACAGCTACAGTTTATAAATCTGAGAGGAAATGCTACAGCTAAACAACTATAACTATAGGCAATATGAAACACTGAATTGCACTGGTACACTATTAATATTTCTAACTTATTATATTTCAGCAACTGATTTGTGTAAAACAATCAGTTGCTGAACTAAAATGTAGAAAATAATAATAGCATCGATAGTTATATGTATTCTTTTATTTACACAAATCCAAATGAACAGCTAGCTGTCATTTTTGAGTCATGGCTAAAAGATCTCAATAACTGATCTCATTTCATATTTCTCTACTCTTAAGGTACAGAATGATTAAGACTTCCATAGCAGTATTTATCTAAAAGGCTACAGATAAAACACTTTTGTTTATGTGGAAAGCCACACTTTCCTACTACAGATAGCATAAATCAGTGAATCACGTGATGTGCAACAGATGTGTGTATAGTTAAATTATTTGTCTCCAGATCAGTACTTCAGGTGCCTAATTCAGTTCTGATCTCTTATAAACATATAAAACAGTATACATCATACATCAGGGAACATTAGACCATATCTATTGCTATGTTGTCCAAAGTTCACTAATCACTAGTTCGCTGAAGACACTGGTAGGAACCAGTAGGGACACTAATGTTATATCTGAGGGTTGAAGCTGGAATCTAACTTGTGTTTTCCCCTCAGATTCAAGACATGTAAATATTTTGAGTCATTGAGATGATTGATTTTTAACTTCAGTAATTTTTTTTATCTAGACTTGGTGTCAATGGGTGCTGGACAGTGTCAGTGCGAATTTCCCAGTGTCACCGAAAAAATTCTGGTGGATTGGCACGGTAGGAATGGTTTTGCAAAGGTTTGATAGCATAAAAAAAACTGTGAGATGGAACAGCAAAGAAGAAAAACCTGTACATGCCTCAAGTCAGTGCTAACAGCAAAGAAGAAAAACCTGTGAGATGGATGTATTGATATCCTAAGTTACTTATTGAGCCCAACATGACAATAATAGGGGTAGTTGTAAAAATTTTTAGTCATATATAAAGTGACCACTTAGATTGAATTGGTCAGGAAAGGAAGAAAGAAAAGGCGTCCATAGAGTTAGAGAACAGCACCCATACCTTCCTAATTCCAGAAAACGTCGTCCATCCAAAATCGACTGGTTCCTAACTAGCCATGTAGCAAATGAAAATGTCCCAAGCCATAACAGGTTGGCATTAAGCTCATGGCATGAGAACTCCCTTACACTCAGTTTTTGTATGTCAATTTTTGAATGGTGAACAAATTGAGCGTTAGCCGCCAGTTTAAGAACTGTAATAATGCAATAAGGAATGGCTATAATGAAACTGAAATGAACTGGTTAAATCCTTGATGACAAACTCAAGCCTTGATGATAATTCAACTGCTTTTGAGGATATCCCCAGATTATTAATAAAACACAATGATGCAGCATATACTGAAATGAACTAGTGAAATCCTTGAAATTACAAAGTCATATAGTATTTGGGCAGTGAGCTACTCCAAGAAGGTAATACAGTAATACACTACATCATACTGATTTAGAATGTCCAATTAGACCATTGTAAGAAAAGGTCAATAGCATAGCTGTCATATGGCCTATCGACCCTTGGTTGTGAGCCTCTCATTAGGTGTATGACAATAGCATTACTAACCTGCTCATTGTGGCCTAGATCGAGTTGAGAGACTTGTGCTCCTTCACAGCTGTAATGGCATGGAATTTGTGGGCTTCATCAGTTCTTCTATGCAATTGAGACTGAAATCGAGTTGTTGTGTGTCAGAACTTCAGACGAAAGCAGTAGATCAAGCACACTTAACAAAGATGCTATGAATACATAATAAAGAGGCAATGAATACTTAATAAGCAGTGGTTCAAGCAGACATGACATGCCCTTATGGTTGGTTAGGAGCAAACTTCTTCTACTGAACTTACTTTAGGAATCAATAGGCACATAGCAGTACTGCAGTATTTATTTATGTGTCTTGCAGATGGCCAGCCACTTGGTCTTGTGTTTTAGACCTGAAGGATATAAAATCATTAGGGCATCAGAGTGTAGCCTTGGGTTTACCAAACCACAAAGGACTACATATTTTTGTTAGGGTTTACCAAACCTAAAACTGTCTTACCTAATTTTCCAGATAGTTAAACATCAGCTTACTAATTTTGCACAAGTTACAATGTAACAGCTACATCATTCCAACTCACATGTGTCACGTAATTACCACAAATTAGTGATTGGGTAAAGCAATAAACTTATTACCTAGCATATTGTCACATAAGTTTCAAACAAATCTGAATATAACCTAGCATAGAGATTGCAGTACAAACAAATATTAGTTTTAGAAAAATTTGCGAAACCTCAAGTCAGGTGGTCTTGCTGGCATTGCGTCGAACACCTGCTAAGCGTGCGCTGAAGACACAATATGGCTCGAAGAAAGTACTCCGCGTCAGTGGTCTGGGAGACCCTTCTTGAGCAGAAGGTGCTGCGGGGAAGGGGAGAGGAGTGGGAGGGTTCTCACCGACGCCGGTGCACGGGAGCCCACGCGCCGTCGCTGTAGGGCACCGGGACTAAAGAGGTTGCACACCGTCACCGATACGAGCTGGGGCCACATGCGCCGCTGCCATAGGGAACCCTACCTGCCCCGCCCGGAGCCACCACCGCCTGCAGCGCCTGGAGCAACCCCTGCCTGTGCAGAAGAGAGGCGGAGGCTCCATCCAGATCTGTAGGAGAAAGAGAGAGATGGCGGCGGGGGAAGAGGACTGGTGGAGGTGGAGGAAGAGACGTGAGGGGTGGCGGTAGCCGACGGAGGAGAAGGGGCGACCAGCGGCCGGCGGGCGGCGAAGTGGCGTCGGGACGGAGGCGACAGAAAGAGAGGGGGGCAAGAACGCGTGATGAGGTGAGGTGCCGTCCGAGTGGAGTCTGTACAGGAGGGTGGGGAGCGGAGTCCGGACTTCACTTTTCAGTAAAGCGTATTTGATAATTTTTTCGGGTCTGAGACTTTGAGTGACGCGTTTTGTCCCAACGAGTCTATGATAACAGCTACGGCTATGAGTGACGCGTATTCTTAAGAATCGTCGCTGGTAACTCATCATCAGTGACGCATTTTTGTCTCCAGACCATGGGCGGCACCTGACTAGTGACGCGTTTTGTGTACCCGCGTCACTGATCCGATGTTAGTGACGCGTTTTAATTTTTGGTCACTAAGCAAGGTGTCACCGATAAGCTTTTCTGGCATAGTGTGTGAAAATCTGTCTAGCTTGTCCGATACGATAGGATCTCAGAGTAGCAATGTGCGCGCGTGTAGTGCATGGTCTCCATGGTCGTCGTAGTTTGAAGCTCTCTTCGCCGGCCGGGACCAAACTTGCACGAGGCGATGCGAGGACGACGTACGATGATGTGTGTGCGTTGCGTATGGGGTGGGGGTGCATGGTTCAAGGATGAATGAGAGAGCTAGCTACTAGCGGGAGCTCCCGAATTGTCCGGTCACCGGTCCCGACGTCTGGACCTGCTCTGCCTAACTAATGGGTAGTGTAGTGGTGCACGTTCGGGGAGCAAGTCTTGTTTTTTGGCATGTCCAGCAGTTTAGTAAACGGAGGCATTATATGATGTGGGGGAAAAAATCCTACCCCGGGTCGACCATCGATCGTGGCTTCATCATGCATACTAGAGCAGCTTCTCCATCCTCAAAACCTCTTGGTCTCCATGGTCGATGGGCGCAGCTCGTCGTCGTTGAAAGACGGACATCCCTACCACCAACTATTCTCTGTTCGCCCCCAAACTAAACTGAACACTCGAACGTTCGGACATCCCGGCTTGTGCCTAACTAATGGCGCACGTTCGGGGAGCAATGCAAGTCGGTCGTCCATGGAAAAGCAAGCGTGCGTATCGTATGTAACGTGAGTAGCATGCCATGACTGACTACTCCGGCCCATTCCTTCTTCCATTGCTTCCATTTCCATGCTGGTGGGCTGCATATAGGAGTACAATGCAATGACCAATCGATCACAATCTGCAGAGGGAATTGGATTGAATCCTTGAGGGAGAGAGAGAGAGAGAGAGTCTCGGACCGATGGCGATCCAGCAGCAGCACGCAAGTGTGTGTCTATATATATATAACTTATTCTTTAGCCACTTTAAATTACGATAATTACTATATTAATTTACGAGATTATAGTAAATCCTTACTAAGTGGTTTACTATAACGTTAGGGTAAATATCCCTTGTGTTATAGTAACCCAACTATCGTAAATATGTATTGACATTATCGTAAATTAGTATATAAAATTATCGTAAATGGAGGTGGCTAAAAAATAACTTATTTTGTAGCTGGCTACTGAATATACTCTCCATATATATATATATATATATATATATATATATATATATATATATATATATATATATATATATATATATATATATATATATATATATATATATATATATATATATATATATATATATATATATATATAGTACAGAAACCCCTTCAGTCCCGGTTTCCCAACCGAAAGCACGAATCCGGGACTAAAGGGCCCCTCCTTTAGTCCCGGCTTCTCGCCCGGGACTAAAGAGGCCTCTCGGCCTGACCACGTGGGGCGGCCCTTTAGTCCCGGTTGGTATTACCAACCGGGACTAAATGTTTTCTTTTTTCTTTTTTTTTTTGTATCTTAACTGGTCAGGAATACTTACAGATATAAAGAAATTTAAACTTAGACAATTATATCATGGCTTGACGACAGGGCGACGGAAGACACTTATGAACTTCCAAATTAAAAAGACAATGACCATGGCTTGAAGTATGATTATGATATCTTTACATGACCAAACACCTATTTTTTTTTATCTTGAAATCTAGAGCATCTCAGGCTTCTCTTCAATCTCTAGTTTATCTTCTTGTCCACCCTTTCCACCAGAGAAGGCTGCCAAAGCTTGTTCTTTTGTGTTGTATTTTTTGCGCAAGGCACCTGGATAGCCTATGACTCGAGCATGGCACTCTCCCCAGTGGAGTAGACTCTAGGTTTTCGCCCAACACGCACTATATATACTATGCCATTGCTGACTAAACATTTAAGCAAATTTTAAGACTGATATGGAACATACAAAAAATGCAGAAAACAGTATTTATGTTCACAATCAAGTAACGATGGGCATGCATTATTTGTGTTGTGCCATATATGTGCGCCGAAGGGTGCCTCGTAGCTCAGGCCGACATCGTTTCTGATCTGAGAAACAGTCCTAATTTTGTTATCTTTACAAATCTAGAAAAGTCCCACATATATATAAAAAAGGCAGTGATGCAAGCCAAATATGCCGACGGCGGCGGCATTGAATTCCACGGCAATGCAACAATGCAAAAGTTAATACGATGCGGCGGCGTACGGCCGGGCCAATAAGACTTTTATTTGGAGTCAGGTGGTCAGGGTAGATCAGGTCATCAGGCGCTTGATGCCCGGGCACCTTTCACCTTTGCACGCAGAAACCTCTGCGAGACTGCGATGCAGCGACGACGAGCGCAGTGGAACACTTGTAAAGGTGACGCGCTTGCTTGCTGCTGCTGTGTGGAAGTGGAATCGAACGGCGCACTGGAATGCACGCGCTTGCTGTTAACGAACGGCGCGTGCACGCATGGCCCCGGGTCCCTGCCCGGCCGGCGTCCGTCTGTCCAATGGGCCGGCGCACCTGCCTTGGAATTCCCGTCGTCCACACACTGCACAACTAACGTTAACGGTACGCCGAAGACGGCGACGAGACATGCAGCAATGACGACCGGATCTCGTTTCGCCGACCGGCCGGTCATCGTCGGCCGGGTCCATGGACGCCGCATGCTTTTTACCGCACGTACGGTACGCACCAAGGCTAGATGGAGGCGGCTACGGCGGCGACGAATTGGACGTCCCCGGCCCGGCTGCGCGCGGCATGCTGCAGCACCATGCACCTTCAATTCCTTGGGTTCTTCTGCACGGCCAGCTAGTACGCCGTCGGAACGCGTAACCCCACCGTACCCAAAGCTTCCATGCACATGCTCATGCACTTTCTCTTCTCTCCGGCTCCGACCTCGTCGTCGACGCGCCGCACGTACAGGTGACAGTGCCAGCTAGCCCAGCCGCTCCGGTGCCTTTCGTCGCTTTCGTCCATCCAGTCAACAAACGTAACGCACACATTCATTCTTATTGGCTCCCAGTCCAGATGGCAACGGGTACGTACCCGTTGGGTACAACTAACCCATACCCGTGCCCGCGAAGAAAAAATACGCCCGCTAAAAAATCCATGCCCGCTGACGGGTACATATTTGTGCCCATACCCGTGCCCGCGCGGGTAACGGGTACCCGCGGGTTGCCCGTGCCCGAGAAGATGCAGGCCTCATGCCTCAACAGACAACAGGCAAAGTCTTTCAACGAACCATAGATGCACACTGATTATAAACAGCAACAGAAGTGCCAACAAATAGTATCAAGACATTTGCACATGCATACAACATAATTCATGAAATTATAGTTCATTTCAATAGCCGAATATCACAGGAATTGCATAAAAGGTCCTAAGTGATCAGCAGGTTAAGACCATACAAAAGGCAGCACTCAACAGGGCTGCATGGGACATTACAAGTTCATAGATATTCCCAAACCAAAAGGCAGCACTCAGCAGGGCTGCATGGACATTACAAGTTCATACAAGTTCATAATTAACAAACGTCAACCAACAGGAGGCACATGAAATCAATTGATCCTTGTTTAGACTTGTCACTTGTCCACAAAAGGTCATCGGTCACCAGTTAGCTCTTGCTTCAATCTGGGACAGCAATATCAAATAGAGAGCTCCTACAAAGGCATAAATAACAACCTAGTTAGTAGTTACTCAATTATCTAATCAAAAGAAAAATACAATAATTATGTATGTGTTACACATTACCTGAAGGCCCTCCTGGATATCTTGGAGACAAGACCAAAAGGTAGCAGGCTGCTTGTTCTTCTCATCGACTACAGAAAATTGTTGATTAGTTTGTAACCAATAATGAGAATTTGCAGAAGTAAATTCAGCAAGCTAAATATATTGAAAGCACATGTTGAATATACCTTTATACTTGTTCCTAAGCCAATCCTGGGAGCACATGAGAGCCTCTATCATTTTAGTAGTGAGCCTACTGCGATGCTCACTAAGCACTCTACCACCAGTACTAAAAGCAGATTCAGAAGCAACTGTGGTCACAGGGATAGCATATATATCCCTAGCAATTCTCCTCAGAGTCGGATATCTAGTTCCAGCAACCTTCCACCAGTCCAAGACATTGAAGTTCTTTGTGTGCATATTCACCATTTCTTCATCTAAGTAGCGATCAAGCTCAGACTTGAACCCCATACTTGCTGGCCTCCTACTTGCAATGCGTGCACTAATGTCAAATAAAAAATCATCATTGCTGCCCAAAGGTGTTGCTGCTTCACTGCCCTCAACATCTTCACCCACATGATACTCACACATCAATTCAGCCAATAAGTTCTTAACCTGCATGACCTTTTCCTCACATGCACTACCTGTCTCACCAAGCAAGTCCTCATAACAAATCAGCAGCACAGCAGTCTTGAATCGAGGATCAAGAATGGTTGCAATACCCATTAGCCCTTGGATGTCAGACCAATACTTGTCAAACTTAGCTATCATGTTAGCCGACATGGCTTCTACTAATGGATTGCCACAATATGACCACTGCCTAATTTGCTTTCTAATCTTTGCAACTCTAGTGAAGTAAATATTGGCAGTCACATAATCAGTTCCAGAAAATAAGACAGTGATATCATAGAACAACCTAAGCCTCTCCACAACATCCTCAGCAAATTTCCACTTTTCATCACTTGGCAAAGAAGTATATTGTCTGTCTACACGGCTTGCTCTAGTGAAAACAGCCTTATAGGGCAGCGCAGTAGACAACATGTTAAAAGTTGAGTTCCACCTAGTCCTACAATCAAGATGTATCTTGGTTCTCATATCAACTTTAACATACTTGGCTATCTCCTCAAACTTTTCTATCCTTTTGGGAGTGGCTGTCCAATAAGCTACACTATCACGAATGTTCTCAATTGCATCTTTCAGCACATCTAAACCATCTTTTACAATCAAATTCAGAATATGTGCAGAACAACGCATGTGCAACAATTTACCATCATTCAACAGTCTATGTTTTCCAAGATTCCTCACAAGGATAGGGATTACCGCATCATTTGTGCTGCAATTGTCTAGAGTCACTGCAGATATCTTCTCATCAAGATTCCATGCAACCATTGATTCATACAATTCTTCACCAATTACATCAGCAGTGTGAGGTGCAGGAACATAGATGAACCTACATGTTAACAACAAAAATAGATGATAAATACAAGGGCAAGTGAGCAGCAATAGGTTCATCTATGTTCTATGACAAGTGAACATACCTCATGATGATATTTCTAAGGGTCCATGACTCATCAATGAAGTGAGCAGTGATAGCCATGTAACCTCTCTTTTGATTGTCAGAGGTCCACAAGTCAGTAGTTACAGCCACTCTGGATTCAATCCCAGCCATGTACTCAATGGCCTTTTTCCTCTCCACCTCATATTGAGCCACAATATCAGATCTGAAATAAATTACAACCAACATGGTCAGCCAACATTAAGTGAAATAAATTGCAGCTAACATGAACTGAAATAAATTGCAGCTAACCATATACCTTATTGTGTTCCTAGTACCCATTTTGAATAGGGGCTGAAGTGCACCTACAAATCTCCGGAAGCCAACATGATCAACCATGCTCAAAGGGTACTCATGCAGTACTATCATTGCACTAAGTTCCTTTCTAGCTACATCATGATCAAATATGTAGTTCTCCACTGAAACTGTGCCAACATCTGTTTTACCAAATCTCAAAGATGCTTGGGCCATCGTCTTTCCATTGAGCTTGAGCTTCCTTTGCACACAACCCTTCAAATGAACATGAAGGTGCTTAGTACCATTTGTACTTGTCGCAGAAAGTTGCTTGAAGCAATATATGCATTTTGCCCGGACTGTGCCATTGAACTTCACTCTCTTGAACTCTGTCCAAACAGCTGATGTGAGCTTCCTCTTAGAACCAGCTTCCACACCATCTTCCTCCTCTACTTCCATGTCATCATCATCTATATCAATTACCGGCATTACCGGCATTGACTCATTTTCTGATTCAGGTTGGGGGGATGCAGACAGAGGAAGTGACTCCGACGGTGCTTGTGAAGCTTGAGACAGTGGAGATTGACTGCCACTAGCAATAGACATTTTTTGAAACTGTATGAAACATACATTCACATTATCAGATCAACGAAAATGCTAAGAAAACCATACATTCACATGATAAGCCCATATACATTCACATAAAAATACAGAGTGCTAAGAAAACTATGAAAGTGTGATTTTTATTCTACAAGAACCTAAAAATAATAATCCATTCTGTGCATAGGATGCAATAAACAGATCCTAGCTAAACAAACCTAAAACTAACTAGCCAAGTCTCTGAATGCTAATAAACGAATGTGCAGAACGAAAATATGATTCCTTACCCCAGCGGACGCACAGTATTGCGACCGACAGCAGTTGTAGGAGGAGAAATAGGCGGTTTCCTAGCCGATCCAGCGACCGCAGGCTTGACAGGGCGCCGGTTCGCTGCTGTCGTCGGCTTGACAGGGCGTTGGTTCCCTGCTGCCGTTGTAGGCTTGACGAGGCACCGATTTGGCACCGCCCGCTGTGGATCTGAGGGGTCGACGACGACAGCCTGCTGGGAATCAGAAGGCAGCAGAAGAGGAAGGGGTGCAGGAGCACCCGGCGGAGATGTAGTCGGTCCTTTGCCGGCGTCCTTATTCACGACGGTGCTCTCGACCTCCGGATCCGCGGACGCCGGAGGGTCGGCGACGGCGTCCCTTCGGGACGACGGCAGGAGGGGTCAGTAGGTGCTAGAGCTGTAGAGTAGCTGCAAGTCTATGATAAGGTTACGAAGAAGAGGAAGAAGCATCACCGGCCGTCGTCGTTGGCGCCGCCGGTGGTCACCGCCATGGCCTACTTGCAGCTACTCTACAGGCTCCTTGACTAGCAGAGGCACAGAGCTTGGGGGAGGCAGCGTCGGCGTCAGGCTAGGGATTGGAGTTGGGGATGTTGCGATTTTGCTTGGGGATGGGGATGGCCGGAGGGGAGGGAGTGGCGATGGAGGTTGGAGGAAGCCGCCTGGCCCCTGGCGGAGCGCTCGCTCCGCTCCGTCGCTCGGCCTCGGCTGCGTGCGGCGTGCCTACGTGCGTCGCGGTCTGGAGTCGCGGGCTCGCGAGTCGCGCTTGTGCGGCGGCGGCCGCCTGGTGGAGTGCGGTAGTGGGAAAAGGGAAGGAGTGAGGTGCTCTAGGGTTCCAAATTTCCAATCCTATTTATACTTCTTGTTATTGGGCTGGGCTGAATCGTATTACTTGGGCTACATTACACATTGGAGCCGGGTAAAATAAACCCATGGGTTTGCGGGTATGGGTACACTAGGAACGTACCCGTACCCGCAAACCCAATGGATATGACTTAGTTCCCATTAACAAACCCATGGGCATGAACATTGACCCATGCCCGTGTCCTAATGGGGTAAAAACCCATAGGGTTTCGGGTCGCGGGTACCCATTGACATTTTGAGCTCCCAGGTCCAAAGCCCAGGCAACGCCGGCCCGCCACGGACGTATTATGATGCTGGCTGGCCCTGGACGTACGTATTCAAAAACTAGAAAGAAAAAGCAGACCACAGGAAATGCTGCTGCTAGTTAGCCCTACCTGGTCGCTGCGTGCGTGCACCTGTGGACACTGTGGACGTACTGCTGGGCATCTGCTATCGTTCTCGTTCCGGCCGGCTGCAGCATGCACGGCCACGGGCTCGCATCGCATGGCGTACTCGTCCAGCCTGCCTGCCTCCACCAATCCGGCTGCGACGAACCCTCAGCTCGTATGTGTTAGCGAGCACAAGCACGTTCCTTGGCTCTCCTTGTTTGTAGCTATTCTAGTTAGCCCTATGACTGTGTCAATGTTGTACATGTATAAAGGCATAAGCCTGAGATCAATACGAGTGAGTTGTTCTTCTCATTCTGTTGTACGATTACATGGTATCAGCCGCTCCTCGATCCTGAACTTCCGCTGCCCACGTTCCACCACTCGGTGCTGCCATGAGCTCCTCTTCGTCCTCCTCCTCGGGCTCCGACAGCAACTCCGACGCTGAGTCCTTCCTCCCTCACACCCTCCGCGTCCAAACCGAGCCCGCTGCACCGTCCGTCGTCCACGGCATCAACATCCTCAACCGCGTGGTATAAAGGCATAAGCCTGAGATCAATACGAGTGAGTTGTTCTTCTCATTCTGTTGTACGATTACAGTATGGTCGCCGGCTCGGCCGTGCTGCACCAGGCGGCAGGCCGCAGGCCGCAGCATGCAGCCTCCTGAATGAATGCAGCCCTGTTCTGACTCCGATCCTGCGCGCGTGCGTTCGCACCGTCAACGTCGTCCGATATGAAAATGATGCATGCTTAATCTAGTGGTTTTCTTTTGTTAACAGTTTACTTTTCTACTAGTTGGGCCCAGCCGCCCAGCTTCCCAAGAAGCAACCACATCCAAGACAAAGAGAGACTAGCTTGTCCCTGCGTGTAAATGGTTGACGATGCAGCGATGAAGTACACTGTGCACTCGTTTCCCATGTTTTTCTTCCCCGTTGCATGCATGCCTCATTTCATAAAATGGTCGATGATGCCTTAGTTCACGAATCAGGAGTACTTGCTATACACATATATATATATCCCTGTCATACATGATCCTCGGAAGTCAAAGCTAGAGAGAGAGAGAGAGAGAGAGATCCCAATTCCCTGAAAAAAAGAAAGCCACAATTAAAACGAGCTAAAGAACAAAACTTATTGGGTTGGAGAATGTCCTATACTCGAATTTTTTACATTGAAAATGGGACTGCCACGCAAGATGGAGCTTGGAAAATAGACGTTACCTTTGTTTGAATGAAGTGGATCAAATTCTCGCTGTCATCTGAAACGGGATCGGTTGTTCGATCGGGTCAATCGCACGAGGCAAGTGTCGTTCCTCTTCTTCCTTTCCAGTTTTCATTCACCGGCTAGTAAAGACAAAACAAGTGTTCAGAGAGTTCAGACTGCTCCTGGCAGTACGTGTGTGTGTATATATATATATACACACACACTATCAGACATTTCGATAGAACCAAATTCACTAGTACAACTGTACTCCCGGTTGGGAAAGTCATTCAGTCTCGGTTTCCCAACGAAGAGTACGAATTTGGGACTAAAGAACGCCTCCTTTAGTCCCGGTTGGTAATACCAACCGGGACTAAAGAGGTCTCCCGGCCTAGCCACGTGGGCTACCAACCGGGACAAAAGTTTTTTTTTTCTATTTTCAATTGATGATTCGTTTTGGTTTTCGAATAGGTTTTCGAATACGCATTCTACGCTGCTAATAATATATGTATTCTACATACTTATAATATTCAAACATTTTGTACAAACTAAAGTATGAAACGAACGTATATATTACATGCATATACATATATTGTACGTTATTTTATGTACATATTATATATATATATATATATATATATATATATATTACAAATAAAGCTTGCATTGTATATTCTATCATATCCTTGGAATAACAAATTCACTCCATCTGGTTTGGCTTCCATATATGTTTCGTTCATGTCATTGTAGAACTCGCCGACGGGGTTTAAGACCTGGTCATTAAGAAATCCTGCTATGGTCTCTTAAATTACTTTCAGTTGGTCACGTCGTATGCCTTTTTTCTTCAACCGTAGAGTCTTCAATAAAAGTTAAAGAAAAAGTATTAATATATATATATGTGTGTGTGTTGGTCACGTGATTACTTATATATATGAGCAATAAAAGAAATTATGAATATATGAATATATTTATATAACGTACTTTGAGGATCTCTTCAGGAGTTTTTTTTTTGCGTACACCATGATGAACTCGCAAACATAGTATCCGCAGTAGTTGGTCCCATATTCTTGCCTCAGAACCCACTTTTACGAGAAAAAAGATCCGGTGAATTAAAAGCATGCATGGTGTTAATTGAATTATATATATATATATATATAGCTAGTACTTACTTTATGTGCGATTACATCCAGTGGCGCTTTGCAATATTTCATGTGGTGTTCCTCAAAACTTTTCCAAACACTGCGCCTAATAAAATAAAAAATTAATTTGGCCTTTAATAATTGTTGTAGTTAAGATATCAGGGTATATATAGTTGCTAGAGAGACCAAATTACCCTTGGATAATATCTATCATGTCTTGGTATTCTGTTTGCTCTTTTCTTAACGAGTCTAAGATGCTCAACCGACTATTGGTCATATCGATGACCATCAATATCCAATGATTGCTGCATATGTTTTTATACACAAATATGATCGACATTAACTAGAGTCAACATATATATATATATATATATATATATATATATATATATATATATATATATATATATATATATATATATAGGGAGAGGCTATTCAGTAGCCGGCTACAAAATAAGTTATTCTGTAGCCACCTCCATTTACTATAATTTTATATACTAATTTACCATAATGTCAATACATATTTACGATAGTTGGGTTACTATAACACATGGGGATATTTACCATAACATTATATTAAACTACTTAGTAAGGAGTTACTATAATCTCGTAAATTAATATAGTAATTATCATAACTCAAAGTGGCTACAGAATAAGTTATTCTGTAGCCAGCTACAGGATAGTAGTTCTATATATATATATATATATATATATATATATATATATATATATATGGGAGATAGCTTAGCTAGTAAGCAAATAATTGAACAAATGTCCATATGATCGACATTAATTATTTAACACTCACTTGAAGTTGTAGGGGAAGAGTGTGTCCTTGTTTTGTTGGTTCACTAAGAACTTCATGAGATTTTTCTCGAGTTCAGCTTTCCATTGAGGCAGGGGATTAGAGTGTTTGAATACGACATTTGGATCAACGAAACCAACATCATTATCCTTTCTCTTTCTGAGTTCTGTCATCTCATATCTGCATATATAAAAATATAGTGTGAGGATATATAATTTATATATATACATGTAGCTTTATATATATACACTTTAATAGTAGAAAATAATCACACTTAAAGACAATAGCAGCTAATAAGACTTTTGTCGAGAGAGTCCAGGTGACATAGTTGGTGTAATTCTAAAAACTCGACATATATAACGTCATCGCCACAGAAGTAATGTTGGTTTCTAACTCTGACAGAAACAAAGGTCTCTCCCCATTCACACGCCACCATGTACCACTTGTTTAGCAGGTACATTTACGTACCCAGTTCACCTAATGCCTCAGGGTTGTATAGCCACTTTCCATGTTCAAATTTCTTCCAAGGATCCACTTTCGGAGCAGATGGTCCTTCAGCGAACACTTGGGCAAGGTCCAAACCAGTATCCTCGTAAAACCGAACCAGGTCCTCAGAATCGACGTCCAGTAAGTCTAAGTTTGAACCATATTCATTACGAATGACAAGAGAGGAGACTGATTGTTGCGATTGTTGTCCGAGTTATGCAACACCTTTCCCTGCTCATGAAACCATCGCGTTTGTTTGCCTCGGCCACACGTAAGAAAGAATGCACGCCCTCAATGAACTCTTGAGAGCGGCGATCAGCATTGTACATCCAATGCCGGCTCATCTGCATTACATGACAAACATACCATATTAAAACCTAGAACACAATTAGTTAATTATACGACATGCATGCCACCACACAAGGTATTAATTTATGAAAGTCTCGCTACAATGTAGACAATCCCAACTACCACTAAAAAACTAAAGCTAAAATGCACTTCAGCAGCATAAGGATTTCGCGACCAATCCCAACTAAAACAGACAGATCATGTATTTGTTCAACATCTATGGGCTTCTTCCGCAGGATCACTGTCTCATCAGATGTCGTAGCCGCCTGTGCAAGAGAGTTTTGCACGTGTTTAACATACTCTTCCTCCCAGTACCAGCCTGAACATCCAGTGTCATCCCACTAAAATTAAAACAAAAAATTAGAACTTTAATCACAATCATGAAAATAAGTATAAATTAACCATAATCATCAAATGCGACAAAATAACTCACATTGCTATCCGAACACTTGTAGAAGATACGGTTCTTGTTGGGACACTCCTTCCTCACCCGGTACTCTATCACAATCTTCTCCTCACACTTACCGCATGCAATGAGAGGGAGGTCCGGCCTCAGTCGCTTTGGAACGCGATGAGAGGCCGAGGACCCGAAAGCAGTTGCCATCTACTCTCTATACTCATTTTAATATAATATAAATTTCTCATTTTATAAACAAATAAAATTAAAAAAAACTCTAAAATTCTCTATATCTCTAAACCATGAAGTGTGCTATACATGTTAGAAATGAAAGCTGAATACTAGTTTTGAATAACTACTTTAACCTTCCTTCATCCAAATATGCAAACTTTAAAGTGATTTTGAGCTTAAATGGCTTACAAATAAAAAAAAATCCACCATAAAAAACCACATATATCTAGTCCACAAAATGAGATATGCTACTGATGAAACATGAGAGTATAAAGTTGGTAACCTTTAGAACCAAAGAATCGATGGAGGAATCGAAGAAATATTATGATTACCGGCGATGAGGAAGAAGAGAGGCCGACGATAAAGCAAGAACACTGATCTCAAAGTGGCTCGGGCTCGGGGAGAAAGAAGGGGTATATAGGAGGGGACCTTTAGTCCCAGTTGGAGACAACAACCGAGACTAAAGTTTCCTTTCTAGTCCCGGACGGAGCCTCCAGTCGGGAGTAGACTTTTACTCCTGGTGGAGGGACCATGCGGATCGTAAAAGTTAACCTTTAGTCCGGGTTGGTAGCTCCAACCGGGACTAAAGGTCCCCTACAGCAAAAGTCTGCTGCAGTAGCCGTTGGGTAGGGGCCTTTAGTCCCGGTTGGAGCTACCAACCGGGACTAAAGGTTTCTCTAGTCCCGAGCGCGAAAAATACCGGAATTAAAGCCAAATTTCGAAGTGAATCAAAAATCGTTTCTCTACTAGTGATTAAGACACATGTATGTGATGTGAGTGCCTAACGCACATCACCTACTGGTCCCCTGGCTCTCCATCCACACCGTCCTGACATTGTCCACCGTGTGACAACGGTCTATGTATAAAACAGAATGAAATTCTAGATGTATTTTTCGGTTAATAAAATATCTAAATTTTGACCAAATATATAGACAAAAATATTAAAGATTATGATGTCAAATAAATATATTATAAAAATATGCTTCATAACAAATTTAATGGTACACATTTAATAAAAGAAATATTAGTAATTTTATATAAATTTGGTCAAGTTTGACATACTTTAACATAACACTTTTCTAAAATTGTATCCTTTTTTGCGATGGAGGAACCATATAAGCAAAGGTATGAGCTCCATGCGAGGATACTGATATATATAGTAATGCAAATCCACTAAAATGACAGTGAATGAGACGATGGTATAGAGCCAGCTGATGGAACAATTTTAAAATAATCTAATTAATCCCTTAAAGATGCACAATCTAAAGACATTTGGTTGGCAACTAATATTGTACGCATATGTATTCATAGCTATGGTTTATATAGCTAATCTTAGCCTTTCCATAATTTTCTGGCATAAAAATGCCCACCTATTAGGCAATGAATAGTAGTCTCAGTGGCCAGTTTCATTACACTGTTTCCAAGATCGCCACATCATCTAGAGTGGGATGAAACAAAGAACGAAACAACCAAATTTCTCCATCACATCAAATCTTTGGATACATGCATGGAGTATTAAATGTAGATAAAAAAATAACTAATTACACAGTTTGATTGTAAATTACGAGATGAATCTTTTGAGCCTAGTTAGGCCATGATTGGACAATAATTGTCAAATACAAACGAAAGTGCTACAGTGCCAAATACTGATTCCTAACCCCAATCTAAACAAGGCCCAACAACATAGCGTGCCAGCGTTTCAGTTTACTATTTCCAAGGCAAAGCAAAACATTTAGTGGGTGTTTGGTTCTTTAGGCGCTCCTAAAATTTATGTCACATCAAATGTTTATAGGCTAATAAGGAGTATTAAATATAAATTAATTACAAAACTAATTATATAGATGGAGGCTAATTTCCGAGATGAATTTTTTAAGCCTAATTAATCTATCATTAGCACATGTTTACTGTAGCACCATGTTGTCAAATCATGGACTAATTAGGCTTAAAAGATTCGTCTCGTAAATTAGTCGCAAGTTATGTAATTAGTTTCGTAATTAGTCTATATTTAATACTCCATGCATGTGTCTAAACATTCGATGTGACAAGAATTTTAGAAGGAGGGGAAGGAAGCAAACAGCCCCTTAATTACTGCAGAATGTTTTGATCATTTGCACCCTACGAACCGTGTAGCCATTTCCACATGTTGTCAAATCAAGTACTAGCTATCAAACTGTTCACATTCAGTAGCTGCACATAGTTGTTCTCACAACTGTTCACACTGACAGACTCAAATTCAAATCAGAGAACTATCTCCGCACATTCAGTAGCTGATTTCACGTTCTCGAGTCACTGGTGATTTAGCGAGGTCGTCAGTCTCGGCAGCGCAGGAGAAGCAGTCAGTGCCGGCAGCATAGGAAAAGCAGTTTGCGCCGACGACGCAGGCAAGGATGGCGTGCTGCTGCCTTGCAGTTGCGATGGCTGCCACCACGCCCTTTTTCTCTGCTGGAGCCGCGCCACTGCAAAGTTTCCTCCGCCGCAAGAAATTCTGCTCGCCATGCCTCTGCCAGATCGAGTGGATCCATCTTCACCGGTTGAAGGGGATATGGGGACGGCGGACCTTGACACCACTGCCAGAGCCCGAGGGATCGGAAGAGAAGAGGAGGTGGTAGAGTATGAAGCGGAGGCCGCAAGAGATCGGACGGGATGAAACGATAAGCCTCAATGCGCGTTTCATGGGGTTTCCAATACGTGGGAAACGGTGTCCACTCGTTTCATCACCATGAAACTCTATTTTTCTCTTTCTTAATCAATACTAAATCATCAAATTTGCTGAGGTGACATGCCATTTAATGCCCATGAAACACCCATGACACCCCATTGAGACTCGCCTAATATGTACTATAAGCCAAGGTGGCAAAGAAGTTAAGAGTTATGGATGCCAGAAGTTCGGTGTGGCAAATTTAATAATCAGCAACTAAACAAGCCCTAATAAGTTTGAACCTAGGGGTATGACCTTCCTAGATGGACTACTATTATCATAGAATAGCTTAAAGAACTTTACTATTGTGGATGCCAAAAGTTAGGTCCATAAAATTTGGTAGCCAGCAACCAAACAAGCATTTAGTTGAAACCTAAGGGTATGACCTCCACAAGGGCATTGCTATTCAGGTAGAATAGCTCAAAGAAGATTACTACCGTGGATGCCTAAAGTTAGGCATGTAAAATTTAAGCCCCCTTTGGCACGGCTCATCCAAAACGGCTTCACCGGTGAAGCCAAAGCCGGTGAAGCCAGAAAAACTGGCTTTTCCCGGCTTCTAGTTCATTTTAACCCCGGCATACAAAACGGCTTTCACGCTACAGTGCCTCGATTTGTGCAAAATAGATGAAGCCGAAGCCGACATAAGCCGTGCCAAAGAGGCCCTTAGTAGCCATCAATCAAACAAGCCCTAAGTTGAAACGTAGCTAGGGGTATGACCTCCCCAGAGGCATTGCTATTAAGTTAGAATAACTCCAAAAAGTTCACTGTTGCGGATGCCTAAAGTTAGGAATGACAAATTTAATTACTATCCCGCAACTAAACAAATCCTAAAGTATGGAACAGGGAAATACATGGTGTAAACTATATCTTTGAAGGAAACATGAAAACTAATTCAACAAACATATACTTTGGTCTCTCAAATCTTTTTGAAACATGACATATCCATAGTGCATCCACATATATATGTACTCATATGCAAAAGTTGAGATTTAAACTCAATTTTAAAAAACATATAAAAATGACAAATTTCATGTGCATGTGCATTAGCTAGAAGACAAAATTCTTGGAACTAGCAGGCGATGAGGCCGCACAAGCTAGCACGCCCGATCGCAGACGAAGGCTAGGTAGCATGATTAGCGAGTAATAGTCATGATCTACTTCTGATAGGGAGGTCAAAGCCTATTATATAACACTAACCCCCCTAGTGTACCACGTTCGTGGCACGTCGTTGTAACAATCACATTTTCTCGATCTTAATACAAAGATGTGCAAACCTTTTGCGTATTTGAGAAAAAAAATTCTTGAAACTTTGTCTTCTAGTGCATATGCACCTAGAATTTTCGTTTTTGTATAATTTTTGTAGATTGAGTTTGCAATTCACCTTTGTGTGTGTGCTAGCTAGTTCATATATAACATTATTTTTGTATAATATATTAATATTTATGATGAACCCACTTAAATTCGTTTCCCAAAAAAAATCGATCATATATCTACTAAAGAATTGTAACAAGTCGGCTGTAGGCCTATCCACACGTGTATTATTACCACCAAGAAAAGAGAAGAAATAGTAAAATATAGTACTACGTGACAAGGTTAATTGTCGGCATCAACTGATACTCGTTCTGATATAGTAGAAAGTCCAATGCACGAGCGGTTCGGGCAAAAGCGTTGGTTCTAACATGGAGGTGTTACTAAAAAAAAATTAACCACTAAGCTATAATATAATAAGCCCATCCACACGTGTATTATTACCACCAAGAAAGTAGAATAAATTAATAATAATAAAATAGTGTACATGATATAGAAAGTCCTATGAAAGCGGCCGGGCTAAAGCTAGCGTGAGGCGCAAGGTGACGTTCGATCGAGAATTCTAGCGTTGGGTTGGGTAACATGGAGCAGTAGTCTAGTCGTCAGTCGTCAGGATCTACTTGTTCATATAAAATGCGTGCGAGTTCAGTTTTCTACCGCGCGCGCGTTGGTGGAGCCTGGCTGGGTACATTTGATCAGCTGAGCGCAGCATGAACGGTTCCACTTGTCTTGTTGAGCTACATCATCTATCGATGGGGACATGCATGCATGGGAGAAGGAAGATTCATAAAATATATACAACAACAACAACAATAACAACAAAGCCTTTAAGTCCCAAACAAATTAGGGTAGGCTAGAGTTTAAACTCAGCGCAAGCAATCAAGGTTCAGGCACGTGAATAGCTATCTTCCAAGCACTCCCATCTAAGGCTAAGTCTTTGGATATATTACATCATTTCAAGTCTCATTTTATTGCCTCTACCCAAGTCAACTTCGGTCTTCCTCTGCTTCTCTTCACGTTACTATCCTGGCTTAGGATTCCATTACGCACCGGTGCCTCTGGAGGTCTCCGTTGGACATGTCCAAACCATCTCAACCGGTGTTGGACAAGCTTTTCTTGAATTGATGCTACCCCTAATCTATCACGTATATCATCGTTCCGAACTCGATCCCTTCTTGTATGACCGCAAATCCAACGCAACATACGTATTTCTGCGACACTTATCTGTTGAACATGTCGTCTTTTCGTAGGCCAATATTCTGCACCATACAACATAGCAGGTCTAATTGCCGTCCTATAAAACTTGCCTTTTAGTTTCTGTGGTATCATTTTGTCACATAGAACACCAGATGCTTGCCGCCACTTCATCCATCCTTCTTTGATTCTATGGCTAACATCTTCATCAATTCTCAGTCTCTCCGTAGCATTGATCCTAAATATCGAAAGGTGTCCTTCCTAGGCACTACTTGACCTTTCAAACTAATATCTTCCTCCTCCCGAGTAGTAGGGCCGAAGTCACATCTCATATACTCAGTTTTAGTTCTACTGAGTCTAAAACCTTTAGACTCCAAAGTCTTCCGCCATAACTCCAGTTTCTGATTCACTCCTGTCTGGCTTTTATCAACTAGCACTACATCGTCCGCAAAAAGCATACAAGGGATGTCCCCTTGTATGTCCCTTGTGACCTCATCCATCACTAAGGCAAACAAATAAGGACTCAAAGCTGATCCTTGATGTAGTTCTATCCTAATCGGGAAGTCATCCGTGTCTCCATCACTTGTTCAAACTCTAGTCACAACATTGTTGTACATGTCATTAATGAGCTCGACGTACTTCATTGGTGTTTGTCCAAAGCCCACCACATAACATTCCTTGGTATTTTATCATAAGCCTTCTCCAAGTCAGTAAAAACAATGTGTAGGTCCTTCTTCTCCCTATACCGCTCCATAACTTGTCTTATTAAGAAAATGGCTTCCATAGTTGACCTTCCGGGCATAAAACCAAATTGATTCATAGAGACCCGTGTTATTGCTCTCAATCGATGCTCGATAACTCTCTCCCATAGCTTCATAGTATGGCTCATCAACTTAATTCTCCAGTAATTAGTATAACTTTGAATATCTCCTTTATTCTTGTAGATCGGTACCAATATACTTCTCCTCCACTCATCAGGCATCTTGTTCGATCGAAAAATATGGTTGAACAGCTTGGTTAGCCATACTATATCTATGTCCCCAAGGCATCTCCACACCTTGATTGGGATACCATCCAGTCCCATCGCCTTACCTCCTTTCATCCTTTTCAACGCCTCTCTAACCTCAGATTCTTGGATTCTCCGCACGAAGCGCCTATTGATGTCATAAAAAAAGTCATCCAACTGAAAGGTTGTGTCCATATTCTAACAATTGAACAATTTGTCAAAATACTCTTACCATCGATGTCGGATCTCATCCTCCTTCACCAAGAGATGCTCCATTTCATCCTTAATGCACTTAACTTGGTTGAAGTCTCTTGTCTTTCTCTCACGAACCCTAGCCATCCTATAAATGTCCTTCTCTCCTTCCTTCGTACTCAAACGTTGGTAAAGATCCTCGTACGCTCTATCATTTACCACACTTACAGCTCGCTTTGCAGTCTTCTTTGCCACCTTATACTTCTCTATGTTGTCCACACTCCTGTCATGGTACAAGCGTCTATAGCACTCTTTCTTCTCCTTAATAGCCCTTTGAACTTTCTTGTTCCACCACCAAGTATCTTTAGCCTCGCCTTCACTTCCTTTGGTTACTCCACACACCTCTGAGGCCATCTTTCGAATGTTGGTTGCCATCTTCTCCCACATGTTGTTTATGTCATCTTCTTCCTTCCAAGAGCCCTCTTTGATAACCCTTTCTCTGAAGATCTCTGGTGTCTCCCCTTTCAGTTTCCACCACTTTGTTCTTTCAATCTTAGCTTGTTTATCCCTACGGGCACGCATCTGAAAACGAATGTCTGCCACCAAAAGCTTATGTTGAGAAACAACACACTCCCCTGGTATTACTTTGCAACCCAAGCATGCTCGTTTGTCCTTTCTTCTTGTGAGGACAAAGTCAATCTGACTAGAGTATTGTCCACTACTGAAGGTCACTAGATGAGATTATAATGTAAAATAATGCAGGCAAAGCAAAAGTCCAGTAACCTATATATATATACGGTGTTGCATTGGACACGATTTATAGTCTTATAGACTTGAAAGTAAACCTAAATTTGATTTAAAGTGCTCAACTGACCCTGCTTAGTAGCTAAGAACGACTTTTGCAGGGCTTAGTAGCTAAGAAACAGCACAATGAAAATGAAGAGAAGCCGCGCGGACGTGTGCGTGGTCAGGTCTGGTCTGAAAGACTGGACGCAATGCAACGAAGAATATAATTATTTAATTAATCCTGAACGTGCGCGAGGGGGTTAGACCTTATTAGACGCGCGTGCGGCGACCGCGCGACAATGCATACCGGCCAGAGATGGGATCCAAGAGGCAGCAGTCAAGAGTATTGGCACGCTAGCTCGAGGGGTTTGCATGCACCCCTACAGGAATTTTATTGAAAAAACAAAGTTACAGCTTTTACAGGGTTTACATGAGAACAGTAAAAATTCAGGAGACAAAGAAAGAAACAAAACAAGAGCCACAACAGAGATTACAACAAGTTGTGGATACATAAATCAAAGGAACTACTAATGTCTCTGCTTTTTTGCTCTTGCGTTTAAAAGCTTCAATTCTCTGAGAAAACCTTCCTTCACTTCATTGACTGATGCCGGCCGGTTCTCGAAGATGGAATCATTTCTAGCCGTCCAAATTGCCCAGCACATTTGAGCGGCTAGCGTCTAGCGAGGATCATAAAAAACTGATTACCAACTTGTGTCTTGATTCGAACTAGAGTTTGAGGAAAGCAAGTATATATCCTGCATAAAAGTGATGCTAAGAAGGTTCCAACAATTTTTAGCAAATTAAGGGGCACTCTTTGAACAAATGATTCACTGTTTCCTCAACATTAAGCTGACAAAGAACACAACTATAAGAATCCAGATGCATGGTCCCTCCTTCTGATGATGTTTCTGATACTCAATCTATCCTTGAGCAGAAGCCAAAAAGAAGACTTTGTGTTTAGGTTGACAGAAGCATTTCCCCAGCCAGGAAAAACCTTTATGAACTTGCCTATGACCCATCAAATAAATTAAATGTAAGCTTTTGAGCTATGAAATCTTGTCCCCATCGATATTTCCAGTTGCCATTCTGTTCATTGAGATGTGTCGTGCCTTTCACACGCTTTGCATTGCCTTCATTTGTTCGTTACTTCTCAAACGTGCGCCAGGGGCGGAGCCCAGTGGAGACGAAACTAGGCTCCCGCCCCCCTTGTCCCTGATAATTTTCCATGGCCTACTAAGTTTCTCAGCCTTCACGGACTTAAAACACTTGTGTAGCACAGCACCAGGCCAGAGTGAAGAGCCCACTCATGCACATGCACATGCACGTGCACACACCATTTGCTTCACCCTCTAGCCCAGAGTTTCTCCACACGCATGCACGCACTAGCCCAGTTCATTGATAATGCCAGCTACCATATTCCTTGTCTTTTAAAAAAACAAAATATGAGTTATGTGTCCGCTACCGTGGTTCACGTTTGATCAATTTCTTAATGAATGATATTCATATTTATGTCTCTAAATCAATTTATTATTGTAATTAATCTAATGATATTTTTTATATCATAAATATTAATGCATTTTTATCTATAATTGGTAAAAATTAAGATACTAAATTTAGGTTTACTTTGAGCACTTCAATTAAAATTTAGTGTATTCTATGTTTTTTTAAAGAAATAAATTTAGGTTTACTTTGAAGTGTATATATATATCGTGTCCAACACTGTATACATAGTACACCAGAAAGCTACTGGACTCCATCCTTCTTAACCTGCATTAATTATATATATATATATATATATATATATATATATATATATATATATATATATATATATATATATATATATATATATATATTGTTTATGAATCTTCCTTCTCTCATGCGTGTCCCATCGAGGTAGCTCAACAAGACTGGAGTCGTTGATGCATGCGCACAAATGTACCCAAGCTCGACCGGCGGTAGAAATCAAACTGATCGAACGCGCGTGCATCATGCATGATGAAAATTATACATGTCTGACGACTGACAACTACTGAGGTCTGGCTATAGTCTAACGTGCGAATAAATGAAAATGTTATAAGAAAAACGGCAAATAATTCATATATATCTTTTCTTAACATATATCCCTTGCCTAACACCATAGGTGGACATTTTTTATTCCAAAAAGTCATGGCAAGGCTAAGATTAGCTATACAAACCTTAGCTTTGAATGCATACAAAATTAGTTGTTCCATCAGCTGGCTATATATCATCGTCTGATTCATTGCCACTTTATTGGATTTGGATTACTATATATATACACACACACGCACGCACGCATGGATATCATATATTTCGCTTATATATGTTATGAACGACGTATAAGAATATGAAGTAAAGAATCAAGCCACAGAGGAGACACACGATTTAACGTGAAAAACCCCTTCGATGTGAAGGGGAAAAAACCACAGGCACCAGCCAGCAACAATCTCACTATCTCAAGAGTTTTGGGTTACACGCCTATGGCGGCTTACAAGAGAATCAAGTCTCCACGAAACCCTAGCAAGGGTGTATATACCGTACCGTACCGCTCCGGGCCAAGCCTCCGGCGACGGGCCTCCGCTTCGCTTCGTCAGAAGCCTGGCCTATATCCTGGAGTGAATTTGGAACAACTCCAACAATATATGTCACACGGACAATGACAGGACGATCGATGTGGATGTGTGTTAGGCACTCACATACATGTGTTTAATTTGGTTCTTCTCTTGTTATTATGTTAGGCCTACCGCCTACCTAGAATTTGAAGTGCTGTAGTATTAAGTCAAATTTGTATCGTTTCTAAATAATTCAGAAAATTATTTGAAGCGTACCACAGAGTACTTATACATTAACCACACCTGAAAGTCATTTGTTTGCTGGCAACAACTGCTGCAGTTGCGATGGCTGCCACCACGCCCTTTTTCTCTGCTGGAGCCGCGCCACTGCAAAGTTTCCTCCGCCGCAAGAAATTCTGCTCGCCATGCCTCTGCCAGATCGAGTGGATCCATCTTCACCGGTTGAAGGGGATATGGGGACGGCGGACCTTGACACCACTGCCAGAGCCCGAGGGATCGGAAGAGAAGAGGAGGTGGTAGAGTATGAAGCGGAGGCCGCAAGAGATCGGACGGGATGAAACGATAAGCCTCAATGCGCGTTTCATGGGGTTTCCAATACGTGGGAAACGGTGTCCACTCGTTTCATCACCATAAAACTCTATTTTTCTCTTTCTTAATCAATACTAAATCATCAAATTTGCTGAGGTGACATGTCATTTAATGCTCATGAAACACCCATGACACCCCATCACCGGTAGAGAACCGAGCTTTACTCCCGGTGGGGAACCCCCTCTAGTCCCGGTTCCCCACCCGGGAGCAAGCATCCGGGACTAAAGGGGGGGTCCTTTAGTCCCGGGTCAGGAACCGGGACTAAAGGAGGACCTTTAGTCCCGGTGGGTAACACCAACCGGGACTAAAGGTGCCTCCTGACATGCCACGATGGCCGGCACCTTTAGTCCCGGTTGGTAATACGAACCGGGACTAAAGGTTTTTTTCTTTTTTCTTTTCTTTTCATTTTTTTGTTTTCTTTTCAAAATAGGTTTTCGAAGTCGTATTGTACGCTGCTAATTATACATTTATATGCGCATATAGTATGTTTCGGTTCAAGCACAATGAACGTATTAAATCACACAATTCAAGCATAGAAATATATATATATATATATATATATATATATATATATATATATGCATGCATCATATATATATTTACATGCATGCATGCATATGTGTATTTTACATTATATTATTTCATGTGCATATATTACAAAAGATTGCATTATAGTTGTTGTGACATAACAAGTTTCTTCTCATCCTCTAGCTTGGCTTCAATGGCAGTGTTGGGTCGAAGTAGAACTCGCCCTTGGAATCGATGACCTGCTCATTAAAAAATCCGGCTATAGACTCTTGAATTGCTTTGATTTGGTCTTGCCGTATGACCTTTTCCTCCAACCATCGAGTCTACAGGTTTGAATTAAAGGAAAATAAATTAATATATGTACATATATATATATATATAAAGACATAGTAACACAATCAATAATAATAATTAAATGAATATATAGTGTATTTTTAACGTACTTTGAGTCTCTCTGTAGGAGTTCTTTGGGAGAGCACCTTGATAAACTTGCAAACATAGTAACCACAGTAGTTGTTCCCCTGTTCCTGCCTCAGACACCACTTTACGAGAAAAAGATTTGTCATCCAATCTGGTGATCCGGTGAAAGCTATATGTTTAATTAATAAAGATGATGCGATTCAGGGGACTTACTTTCAATGGGATTACATTCAGTGGCGCTTTGCATTTTTCCATGTGTTGCTTCTCAATAAAGGTTTTCCAAACACTGCCCAATAAAAAATTTGCCACGTCATCAGATATAGTTAATCATCATGTTTGTGTGTATATATAGTTGCTAGAGATCCCGAAATTACCTCTGGATAATATCTATCATATCTTGGTAGTCTTGTTGTGGTTTTCTCATCGAGTCATAGATTATCAAGTGACTTTTCACCAGATCGATGTCCATCAATATCCAGTGATTGCTGCATGTGTTTATAGGATATAACGCATAACACTCATTAATTAACTAGAATCAACATATGAGCCATTAAGGCTATGATCGACATGATTAACACTCACTTGAAGTTATAGGGAAAGAGTATATCCTTCTTGTGGCGTTGGTTCACTAAGAAGTTCATGATGTTACTCTCTGACTCAGACTTCCAATTAGTCATTGGAGTAATTGGGTCTTTGAATACTATATGGGGATCAACAAAACCAATTTCATTGCAGCCTTCCTTTCTGAGCTCTGTCATTGTAAATCTGCATATATATAGTACTTGTTAGGATAATTTATATGCATATGCACACATATGATGAGTTTAATAATAGATCGAAAGAATTATTACTTACAGGCAATAGCAGCTAATGATAACTTTGTCCAGAGAGGTAAGGTGGCATAGTTGATGAAATTCTGCAAAGTCAACATACATAACATCATCGCCACGGAACCAATGTTCGTCTCTAATTCTGACACCAACGCAGAAGTCTCCACTGGTAGACGCCTGCATGTACCACTTGTTTAGCAGGTACATTTGCGTCCCCAGATCAGATAAGGCTTGAGGGTTGTATAGACTCTGGCCTAGTACAAATTTTTTCTTCCAAATATCAACCTCCGCCGCACTCTCAATTTTTCCATCACCAAACATCTGGTAAAGGTCGAGACCAGTCTCATCAAGAAATTCACCAAGGTGATCCAAATCGACATCCGGAGGTATGTTTGCCTGATGCATTAATCCTAAATTCGAACCATATTCATTACCAACAACTAGCGGGGGGATTGATTGGTGCGCTTGTTGTCCGAGTTGGGCAACTCCTTTCCCTGCCCGCTTCTTTTTCTGTGCCGCCTCAATTGACTTGGTGAGAGTGCGGTCATAGTCTGATAACGTTGATTTGGACGGCTTACGAGATTCCCGCTGTTGATGCTGGTAAGAAGTCACCTTTTTTCTTAAAATATCCGGAGCTACGAAGAAGTACGGTTTCTCTGGGTTTCTCCTTGCTTCTTGATTCATTTTAAGTTTGTCATAGAATCTAGACATGTCTTTTTTATATGCATCAGTTCCTTCTTCCTTCTCTTCAGATATTATTTTGGGAATAGCCCTTGGTTTCACGGTGGCTTTCTTTGCAGGCGGGGACTGATTCTTCGTTTGAAGGGCTGGCCTCTTGCTAGGCTTCTTGGTAGGCGGGGGCGGGGGAGGCGTTGGAGACCTCCTTGGAGGTGTTGGCAGCGGCGTTGGAGACCTCCTTGGAGGTGTTGGCAGCGGCGTTGGAGACCTCCTTGGAGGTGGCGGCTGTGGCGTTGGAGACCTCCTTGGAGAGGGTGTGGATGCAGCCTCGTCTTCCAACACAATGTCATCGTACAGAGCACTATGATGATCTGGCGATTGAACAATTGGATTTAGGTTGGGGGAGGATCTGCTACAAAAAAAGGAATGACATATTATTATGAGCAGATTGTTAATTATTTAAGCCAATACAAATTAATGATGTAGTGTTTTCATCCGCACGTACCTATGGTGAGGTAGTTCAGAAGGAGGTGGAGCCGACATCCCTGGAATGATGATGTAGCGCTTGCGCCATAGAATGAATGTCTTCTCCGCTTCTCCTAGAGTCTTCTCGCCATCACCTCCAGGAATGTCAAGAGGCAAATCACTAAAACCTTTTTCAGCTTTATCTACCGAGATGGTGGCATATCCTTCTTGGATTATATTCCCATGAATCCTTGGTGTCTTGGTTCGGTCGATAGGATTAACAAGACCGATAGCCACCTTGATTGTGGAATTCTCCTTCGGAATGTGTAGCTCACACGTTGTACAAGGTTCAGTGACGTCATCCACAGGGAAGCGCAGTCCTGTGTCCCCTTGATTTGGTATCTCCGTGGAAGCGCAGCTGCTTTTCAACTGAACAGATTGGCTAATGTTGATTCCTGGCTCTGATGCCTGCTTGCTTGCACTCACTGCTATTTGCACTTGCCTTTTGATTTCCTCCTGCATTCTCGCTTCAAGGTTTTTTTCCCGCTCCTGTGCTTCACGCACCGCTTCCTCCAACCTCTGGAGCCGGTGTGCCTCTTCTTCCTTCTTTCTCTGGCGACTTCTGTAGGAAGGTCTGTCCTGAGGGAATCCATGCTCCCACGAGACACTTCCTTTGCCTCTAGTTCGGCCACCATGTTCAATAGTCCCGATGGCGTATGTCAGCTCATCCTTCTCTCTGTTGGGCCTGAACTCACCACTAGCAGCAGCTCTCTGAGCATAAAACAATCTTTCTGCTGCTTCTTGCAGTCTTGCGCCATAAACGCACTTCCCTGTCTCCTGGTCTAGTGTTCCCCCATGAGCGAAAAACCAATTCTTTGCACGTTCTCCCCACTCGAGTGATTCTGGTCTGATACCCTTGGCAAGAAGGTCTGCTTCCATTTTGTTCCACTTCTTAATGGCAGTCGGGTAGCCACCTGATCCCAAGGTATGGTGGTATGTCTTCTGTTGGGCATTACGTTGGTTCTTTATCACCCGACTCACACCCTCTTCTGAAGTCTTGTACTGTACAAACTCATCCCAATAGGGCCTCTGCTTTGAGATCGGGCCTGGGACAGTAAAATCTGGTGCTATGTTCTTCTTGACATACGTCGTGTATAGGTGTTTCTTCCAAGTCTGAAACTGGGTGGCCATCTTCTTCATTGCCCAATCCCTAACTCGCTCCTTCAATTCATCACCATCTATTATATCATCATAATCATCTGTTTGGAGCGTGAAATGTACCAAGACATCATTCCAAATTAACGCCTTGTCACGATCGGAGACAAAACTGATATGAGGAGCATTGGTCTTCTTCTTCCATTCACGGGTACTAATCGGGAGCCGGTCTCGTACAAGGTAACCACAGTGGTGCACAAATTTCATTTTATTCGGCCCCCCCGGTTCTCCTGTATCCACATTGAACTCCGAGATGATGAAGCGACCCTCCAATGGCTTTTTGGGACCTCGAACATTTTTACTCTTCGTTGTAGTTGTTGATGTCGATCCAGAGGGCTACAAAACATAAACATTATTTTTAATGTCATGAGCACACATAAGACATATGATAATATATATATATAGCTAATAATAAAAAATATATACTTGGCCAATATGTTGTTGCTCATTTTGTTCAAGAGCTAAGTACTGACTCCCGTCATCTACATCCTCTTGCACGTTATTTTTAGCACCATCATCGCCGGCAACTTGAGTGCCAGTGTTGATCAAATTCATCATCAACTCCTCCTCATCCATATTTCTCGGGTCGGCCATCTAGCTTCAAAAAACAAAACCAATATATAGTACGTCAAATCTTTGCTTATTACATGCGTAAAATCTACAAACAATATGCATTATTAAATCTTGCCCCTCGATCACGGACGCAATTCGCCACACTCGGACGAACTACGTCGGTACTAGGGCGAATTAGGGCACGAGAAAGGGCGGTGTGACAAGAGTGGCGGTGCTCCACTCCGCCGTATATATGTCTGTACACATGGGTGAACGAGGGCGGCGGTGCTCCGCCGTATACATAGAAACGCATGGACGAAATGCATATGAATACAAATGACGTATATATACGTGTCGGCGCGGTGGCCGGTGTGCTGACGACGATGACGTGAGGCGGGCCGGCGTGCTGACGACGACGACGACGTGAGGCAGGCCGGGGCGGTGTCGGTGCGTGATGTTGTGATCCTATGTACCATGTGATCAACCATGTAGTCATTCATCATATGAGAAAATTCTATGTTAATAATATAAGTATAAGCCATTATGAAATGTAAGTATACGTGTCTTATTGCTCATATAACCATTACTATTTCCGAAATGATAAGAATTTATTTTCTTCTTCTACAGGCGATCTCTGATGCTATGATATAAAGTTTGAAGATAGTCTTCCCGGAAAAAAATATGTAATGCTCATATTACTTTAGCAACATTAATATATTATATCTGTATATTCAAAGTTCACAAATGAAGAAACATGTGATATTTTTGATAAACTAAAAAACGCTTAGTTTATAAACTGGGTATCAAAATTGAGTTCCTATTTGACCATTATATATCCTACAACAAATCCTTCAAAAAAAAAGACCCTACATGAATATATTTGGATAAAATTTCGTTAACAAACATTGATCTATGAAGATAGAAAAAATTCTTCTATTGAAACTGCATCTTGAAATAATGGCATATCATATAGTGATGAATATATGGCGGTTGATGGGCTGGATCATTAGCGGATGGTTCGTAGCGTTGTTTCCAAATAATATATAGCGTGTTTATTATACAAGCCATGGATTTACATCGATCTAATTAATTTCTAAAGTAATTTCATTGGTGATCCTTAATTATACTTGTCATTTAGAGTTCCAAATATTCAAAACTTGCCTTAAGATATATTTTTATTTAAAATCATTTAGAGTTCCAAATATTCATTTTTAGTTTCTATAGATTTTGTGATTCAAAATTTGGAATTTTCAATCGACCTCGACCGTTGACATGGCTTACACCAAAGTTGTAGTTTTCGACGTGATCTATAACTCGGCAGTGGAGGGCTCGGACGAATGTACAAAGAGATCGACGAATATATCACCTCGAAGCTCGGCAGTGTACGTACTGGAGGGCCTCGGGCCGGCGCGGTGGGGCAACGCGCGGTGGAGGGCCTCGGGCGCGGAGGAGGGCGCGGTGGAGGGCCATGGGCAAGCGCGGAGGAGGGGCACGGGCGCGCGCGGTGGAGGCCGCACGAGGAAGAAGACGGCGGCGCCGGTGTCACGGAAGGCGAACGGACGCGGCGCGAGGTCGAAGAAGAGGCCGGGCGGCGGTGTTCGACGAGGAAGAAGACGAGCAGATCGATCTGCCAGGCGCTGGAGGTTATATAGCAGAGGAGAATTACTCCCGGTGCCAGCCACCAACCGGGAGTAAAAACCCTTTACTCCCGGTGCGTATTACCAACCGGGAGTAAAGGCTTTTTTTGGCGGGCCACGAAACTGCAGCCCACCTTTACTCCCGGGTGGGCTTCCCACCCGGGAGTAAAGGTGGCCTGCAGTTTCGTTTCCCGCCTGTTTTAAGCAATAGTCTTGTTAAATACAATAGAAATGCAATAGTTTTTATTAAATACATAGTAAATTAAATAAAAGGCATAAAATTATTTTGTTAAAAATATGAATTTTATTTTTGTTTATTGCACATAGGAAAAATCGATAACCTAACTTTTTTTATTTTTTGTTAGAATTATAAAACATAATGTAACTAATATTTATTATTTCGTTAATGCAAAAATGTAGTGTTTAATTAAAATTATTAAAATTATTGGTTTTGGACAGGAAATTTGTTTTCACATCATTTTAACGTTAATATTTTAATTTTTCATCACTCAGTATCCTAATTTACCTTTTTGAGAGAGAAATCCCACCAAATCAAACATTGATTTAATTTGAAATATGACATAATAAACATCTGAATTCACAATTATTACATAATATCTCAAACACACACTATATTAAATCACTATATCATCAAGTGGGCACAGCAGTGAACTTCTTCTTTACGTATGTCCCTTGGTTATGATCGCTTCGTAACCATGGAGTGTCCTCATCATTTACCAAGATGCTAGGGTCTTTGTTCACTTTGAAGGGCGGAATTCGGTCATCCTTTTCATATTCTTCTGACATGTCCGACTTGTCCTCAATTCCCACGATGACTCTTTTCCCTGAAAGAACTATGTGGCGCTTTGGCTCTTTGGTTGAGTCATTATCGTTTTTTCCCTCTTTTTGGTTTGGTAGACATATCATTGACATAGAACACCTGATTCACATCCTTGGCAAGGACGAATGGTTCGTCTTTGTACCCAATATTACTAAGGTCTACTGTTGTCATTCCATACTCGTTGTCTACTGTTACTCCGCCTCCGGTCACCTTGACCCATTGGCACTTGAACAATGGGATCTTCAAAGTAGGTGCATATTCTAGTTCCCATATTTCATCTATGCGTCCATAATATGTCTGCTTATTCCCATTCGGGTCTGTGGCATCTATGCGGACACCACTGTTTTGGTTGGTACTCCTTTTATCTTGGGCTACTGTGTAGAATATGTTCCCATTTATCTCGTACCCTTTGTATGTGACGATATGCCATGATGGTTGCATAGCCAATAAATACAGTTGCTCATGGATGCTCTCATCACCTTGACATTTTTTTCGCAACCAACCGCCGAAAGTTTCCATGTGCTTATGCGTAATCCAAGCTTCAGTCTTGCCTGGAAACTCGGATCGTAAGAGATCCTTGTGTGTCTCAATATACGGATCTACCAAAGAGGAGTTCTGTAGAACTGTGTAGTGCGCTTTATTGAAATAATCATCATCCGTACCAATATATGTTTTCCTCCCTAGTGTCCCCTTTCCGCTTAGTCTCCCCTCATGTCTCGATTCAGGAACACCAATCGAGTCAAGGTCGGGAATAAAGTCAACACAGAACTCAATGACCTCTTCTGTTCCATAGCCCTTGGCGATGCTTCCTTCTGGGCGAGCACGGTTGTGAACATATTTCTTTAGGACTCCCATGAATCTCTCTAAGGGGAACATGTTGTGTAGGAACACAGGACCGAGAGTGAAAATCTCCTTGACTAGGTGAACTAGGAGGTGTGTCATAATATCAAAGAAGGAAGGAGGGAACACTAACTCAAAGCTGACGAGACATTGAACCACATCATTCTGTAGTTTAGCTAGATCAGTTGGATCAATTGCCTTCTGAGAAATTGCATTGAGGAATGCACATAGCTTTACGGTGGCTAGACGTACATTTGGAGGTAGAATTCCTCTTAATGCAACTGGAAGTAATTGCGTCATGAGAACGTGACAGTCATGGGACTTTAAGTTACAGAATTTCTTCTCTGTCACATTTATAATACCCTTTATATTCGAGGAGAATCCAGATGGTACCTTGATGTTGTTTAAGCATTCAAACATGATTTCCTTCTCCTCTTTGCTTAGAGTGTAGCTAGCAGGACGTAAGTAATGGCGTCCATCATCTGTCTTCTCTAAATGCAGGTTGTCTTTTTCTCTCAAACAACGCAGGTCCTGTCGTGCTTCAAATGTGTCCTTAGGCTTTCCATACACACCCATAAAGCCTAGCAGGTTCACACAAAGATTCTTCGTCAGGTGCATCACGTCGATCGAGCTACGGACCTCCAGGACTTGCCAATAGGGTAGGTCCCAAAATATGGACTTTTTCTTCCACATGGGTGCGTGACCGTTAGCGTCTTTCGGAATAGGTTGGCTTCCATGTCCTTTTCCAAAGACGACTTTCACATCATTGACCATATCGAGTACATCCTCACCGGTTCGGTTGCGAGGCTTGGTCAGGTGGTCTGCTTTCCCTTTAAAATGCTTACCTTTCTTTCTTACGGGGTGATTTGCAGGAAGAAATCGACGATGGCCAAGGTACACGACCTTTCGACATTTTTTCAAGAATACACCTCTAATATCACCGAAGCAGTGTGTGCATGCATTATATCCCTTGTTTGACTGTCCTGAAAGATTACTTAGAGCAGGCCAATCATTGATTGTTACGAACAACAATGCTCGCAGATCAAAGTGTTCCTGTTTGTACTCATCCCACACACGTACACCTTCTTTATTCCACAAAATGAGAAGTTCATCAATAAGTGGTCTCAGGTACACATCGATGTCATTGCCAGGTTGCTTCGGGCCTTGGATGAGCACAGGCATCATAATGAACTTCCGCTTCATGCATAACCAAGGAGGAATGTTGTAGATACTTAGAGTAACAGGCCAAGTGCTATGACTACTGTTCTGCTCTCCAAAAGGATTGATACCATCTGTACTTAAAGCAAACCTTAAGTTTCTTGCGTCATTTGCAAACTCCGGGAATTCTCTATCGATTGCTCTCCACTGGGACCCATCAGCAGGGTGTCTCAACATATTGTCTACCTTACGGTCTTCTTTGTGCCATCGTAACAATTTTGCATGTTCTTTGTTTCTGAACAGACGTTTCAAGCGTGGTATTATAGGAGCATACCACATAACCTTGGCAGGGATTTTCTTACGTGGACGTTCGCCCTCAACATCACCAGGGTCATCTCGCCTGATCTTATACCGCGACGCATGGCATACCGGGCATGCATCCAATTTCTCGTACTCTTTGCCACGGTATAGGATGCAGTCATTAGGACATGCATGTATCTTCTCTATTTCTAGCCCCATAGGACAGACAACTTGTTTTGCTTCGTAGGTAGTGGCGGGCAATTCATTGTACTTCGGAAGCATCTTCTTTTGGATTTTTAGTAACTCTCCAAATCCCTTGTCAGATACACCATTCTTTGCCTTCCATTGCAGCAATTCTAGTGTGGTTCCCAACTTTTTCTGCCCTGCATCACAAGTTGGGTACAACAATTTCTTGTGATCTTCTAGCATCCGCTCGAACTTGATCTTCTCCTTTTCACTTTCACATTCTCTTTGTGCATCACGAATGACCTGACAAAGATCATCAGCCGGCTCATCTTCTGCGGCTACCTCTTCTTCAGCTTCTCCCATTGCAGTATCATTGAAGCACGCACCATCAGGAATAATATCATTGTCGTCCCATTGTTCTTCTTCATCTTCTTCCATTACAACACCGGTTTCTCCGTGCTTTGTCCAACAAATATAGTTTGGCATGAAACCCGACTTGAACAAGTGTGAATGAAGAGTCCTTGAGCAAGGATATTCCACCGTATTCTTACATATGGCACATGGGCAGCACATGAAACCGTCGCGTTTGTTTGTCTCGGCCGCACGTAATAAAGAATGCACGCCGTCAATGAACTCTTGTGAGCGGCGATCAGCATTATACATCCAATGACGGCTCATCTGCATTACATGACATAAATATCATATTAAAACCTAGATCATAATTAATTATTTATACAACATGCGTGCCACCACAAAAGATACAAATTTATGAAAGCATCGCTACAATGTAGACAATCCCAACTACCACTAAAAGAACTAAAGCTAAAATACATTTCAGGAGCACAAGGATTTCGCGACCAATCTCAACTAAAACAGACAGATCCCCCGATTGTGCAACATCTTTGGGCTTCTTCGACTAGATCACTGCCTCATTAGCCGCCGTATCTGCCTGTTGTGCAAGATATTTTTGCACGAGTTCAACATACTCTTCCTCCCAGTAGAAGCCTGAACATCGTCCACTGCCATCCCACTGAAATTAAAACAAAAAACTAGAACTTTAATCACAACCATCATGAAAATAGGTATAAACTAACCATAATCATTAAATACGATAAAATAACTCACATTGCGATCCGGACACTTGTAGAAGATACGATCCTTGTTGGGACCCTCCTTCTTCACTCGGTACTCCATCACAATCTTCATCTCATCACGACACTTGCCGCATGGAATGAGAGGAAGGCCCGGCCTAAGTCGCTTTGGAAACCCATGAGAGGCCGAGGACCCGGAAGCAGTTGCCATCTACTCTCTATACTCATTTTTTAATACACTATAAATTTCTTCTTTTATAAACAAATAAAATTAACAAACTATAAAATTATCTAGATCTCTAAACAATGATATTTTTAATGGTCATTGTGTTCTCGTCTTTTACTGCGGCAGGTAAGTAATTCATATGATATTTCCGCAAATTAACAGAAGAATGGGAATGTACACACATAACAGACTACTACGACGATATCGGGACGTGTGAATAAATAACCATCCGTACTAGTTGACCTTGCTTACGTGATCATCTCGGCGAGCATTTCTCCACCGGACAGCACCGTACTTGGTCAAGGAAGAGCTCCGATTCTATGAGGAAGGGAACACGGTCTCCCACGACCGTTGTCGCTCTCCCTCGTAGAATCAAAGCTCCTCCTTGATGTCCGTTACCGCTCGACAGAGAACATGCTTGCCGAGCTGAACACGGTCCGCAAGTTCAACTAGTACGGATTTTCTATAATTTTCTAACTATTTTCTAAGTTTTTATTTATATATACTACGTTTAGGTACGGTGATTGACAGACTACTACGACGATATCGGGACATGTGAATAAATAACCATCCGTACTAGTTGACCTTGCTTACGTGATCAGCTCGGCGAGGATTTCTCCACCGGACGGCACCGTACTTGGTCAAGGAAGAGCTCCGATTCTACGAGGAAGGGAACACGGTCTTCCACGACCGTTATCGCTCTCCCTCGTAGAATCAAAGCTCCTCCTTGACGTCCGTTACCGCTCGGCAGAGAACATCCTCGCCGACCTGAACACGGTCCGCAAGTTCAACTAGTAAGGATTTGCTATAATTTTCTAACTATTTTCTAACTTTATATTTATATATACTTTAACCTTCTTTCATGTAAATATGCAAGCTTAAAGTGATTTTGAGCTCAAATTGCTTACAAATGAAAAAAAACCACAATAAAGAACCATAAATATATATAGTGAATAAAATGGTATAAGAAAATGGTAAAAAATGAGAGTATGAGATTGGTAACCTTTACAACTGAAGAATCGACGGAGGAATCGAAGAATGGATGGAGGAACAATGGAGGGAGGGAGCAGGAAGCAAGAACACTACTGCAGTGAGCTTCAAAATGTGCTGAGCTCGGGCTCGGGGAGGAAGGAGGAGACGGCCGATTTATAAAGGGAGAACATTTAGTCCCGGTTGATAGATCCAATCGGGACTAAAGGTAACTTTCCAACCCCGGGCGCAGCCACGGCCCGGGAGTAGACCTTTACTCCCGGTTGGAGCCACCAACCGGGAGTAAAAGTATACCTTTAGTCCCGGTTGGTGGCTCCAACCGGGACTAAAGGTCCCTGCCACCTCTGTCTGGCGCAGTAGCCGTTGGGCAGGAACCTTTAGTCCCGGTTGGAGCCACCAACCGGGACTAAAGGTATTTCTAGTCCCGGGGGCAAAAAATTCCGGGACTAGAGCCCATTTTGGCCGAGGATCAAAGGTCTGTTCTCTACTAGTGCATTGAAACTCGCCTAATATGTACTATAAGCCAAGGTGGCAAAGAAGTTAAGAGTTATGGATGCCAGAAGTTAGGTGTGGCAAATTTAGTAATCGGCAACTAAACATGCCGTAATAAGTTTGAACCTAGGGTATGACCTTCCTAGGGGGACTACTATTATCATAGAATAGCTTAAAGAACTTTACTATTGTGGATGCCAAAAGTTAGGTCCGTAAAATTTAGTAGCCAGCAACCAAACAAGCATTTAGTTGAAACCTAAGGGTATGACCTCCACAAGGGCATTGCTATTAAGGTAGAATAGTTCAAAGAAGATTACTACTGTGGATGCCTAAAGTTAGGCATATAAAATTTAAGCCCCCTTTGGCACGGCTCATCCAAAACGGCTTCACCGGTGAAGCCAGAAAACCTGATTTTTCTCGGCTTCTAGTTCATTTTAACCCCGGCTTACAAAACGGCTTCACGCTACAGTACCTCGATTTGTACAAAATAGATGAAGCCGAAGCCGGCATAAGCCGTGCCAAAGAGGCCCTTAGTAGCCATCAACCAAACAAGCCCTAAGTTGAAACGTAGCTAGGGGTATGACCTCCCCAGAGGCATTGCTATTAAGTTAGAATAATTCCAAGAAGTTCACTGTTGCGGATGCCTAAAGTTAGGAATGACAAATTTAATTACTATCCCACAACTAAACAAATCCTAAAGTATGGAACAGGGAAATACATGGTGTAAACTATATCTTTGAAGGAAACATGAAAACTAATTCAACAAACATATACTTTGGTCTCTCAAATCTTTTTGAAACATGACATATCCATAGTGCATCCACATATATATGTACTCATATGCAAAAGTTGAGATTTAAACTCAATTTTAAAAAACATATGAAAATGACAAATTTCATGTGCATGTGCACTAGCTAGAAGACAAAATTCTTGGAACTAGCAGGCGATGAGGCCGCACAAGCTAGCACGCCTGATCGCAGACGAAGGCTAGGTAGCATGATTAGCGAGTAATAGTCATGATCTACTTCTGATAGGGAGGTCAAAGCCTATTGTATAACACTAGCCCCCTAGTGTGCCACGTTCGTGGCACGTCGTTGTAACAATCACTTTTTCTCGATCTTAATACAAAGATGTGCAAACCTTTTGCGTATTTGAGAAAAAAAAATTCTTGAAACTTTGTCTTCTAGTGCATATGCACCTAGAATTTTCGTTTTTGTATAATTTTTGTAGATTGAGTTTGCAATTCACCTTTGTGTGTGTGCTAGCTAGTTCATATGTAACATTATTTTTGTATAATATATTAATATTTATGATGAACCCACTTAAATTCGTTTCCCAAAAAAAATCGATCATATATCTACTAAAGAATTGTAACAAGTCGGCTGTAGGCCTATCCACACGTGTATTATTACCACCAAGAAAAGAGAAGAAATAGTAAAATATAGTACTACGTGACAAGGTTAATTGTCGGCATCAACTGATACTCGTTCTGATATAGTAGAAAGTCCAATGCACGAGCGGTTCGGGCAAAAGCGTTGGTTCTAACATGGAGGTGTTACTAAAAAAAAATTAACCACTAAGCTATAATATAATAAGCCCATCCACACGTGTATTATTACCACCAAGAAAGTAGAATAAATTAATAATAATAAAATAGTGTACATGATATAGAAAGTCCTATGAAAGCGGCCGGGCTAAAGCTAGCGTGAGGCGCAAGGTGACGTTCGATCGAGAATTCTAGCGTTGGGTTGGGTAACATGGAGCAGTAGTCTAGTCGTCAGTCGTCAGGATCTACTTGTTCATATATATAAAAAGCGTGCGAGTTCAGTTTTCTACCGCGCGCGCGTTGGTGGAGCCTGGCTGGGTACATTTGATCAGCTGAGCGCAGCATGAACGGTTCCACTTGTCTTGTTGAGCTACATCATCTATCGATGGGGACATGCATGCATGGGAGAGAAGGAAGATTCATAAAATATATACAACAACAACAACAAAGTCTTTAAGTTCTAAACAAGTTAGGGTAGACTAGAGTTAAAACCCAGCACAAGCAAAAGGTTCAGGCACGTGAATAACTGTCTTCCAAGCACTCCTATCTAAGGCTAAGTCTTTAGGTATATTCCATCATTTCGAGTCTCCTTTTATTGCCTCTACCCAAGTCAACTTCGGTCTTCCTCTGCTTCTCTTTACGTTACTATCCTGGCTTAGGATTCCATTACGCACCGGTGCCTCTGGAGGTCTCCGTTGGACATGTCCACACCATCTCAACCGGTGTTGGACAAGTTTTTCTTAAATTGGTGCTACCCCTAATCTATCACGTATATCATAGTTCCGAACTCGATCCCTTCTTGTATGACTGCAAATCCAACGCAACATACGCATTTCTGCGACACTTATCTGTTGAACATGTCGTCTTTTCGTAGGCCAATATTCTGCACCATACAACATAGCAGGTCTAATCGTCGTCCTATAAAACTTGCCTTTTAGTTTATGTGGTATCCTTTTGTCACATAGAACACCAGATGTTTGCCGCCACTTCATCCACCCTGCTTTGATTCTATGGCTAACATCTTCATCAATTCCCAGTCTCTCTGTAGCATTGATCCTAAATATCGAAAGGTGTCCTTCCTAGGCACTACTTGACCTTCCAAACTAATATCTTCCTCCTTCTGAGTAGTAGTGCCGAAGTCACATCTCATATACTCAGTTTTAGTTCTACTGAGTCTAAAACCTTTA
>NC_089596.1:105660128-105705128 GCF_019320115.1 Miscanthus floridulus
GTATGATGGGCCGGCAGTCATATGTCTCTGTCTGAAAGTCATATGTTTATAAGAAACCGACAGTAATGGGACGACAGTGAAGCTCAATTCTGTAGTAGCGTACGTAATGCCAGGAGCAGTCTGAACACTTGTTTTGTCTTTACTAGCAGCAGTGGCGGAGCCAAGATGAGCATCTCAGGGGGGGCTAATCAATAGAGATTTAGAACAAATGTCGAAAATTAATGGTGAAATCACGTTTTTTTCTACAGTAATAACAAGCCAAAATCACCCTCACGGGGGGCTGCAGCCCCCCCAGCCCCCCCCCCCCCTGGATCCGCCAATGCTAGCAAGTGAAAACTGAAAAAGAAGAGGAACGGAACTTTGCCTCATGCGATCGACCGGAAAGATGGATCCTGTTGCAGATGATAGAGAGAACTTAGATCTTTTTCATTCAAACTAGGGCAACATCTATTTATTTTTCTAAGCTCCAATTTCGAAGCCGGACAAATTATTTTTCCTAGATGGTTTTAAAGGTAGTTATCTATTTTCTAAAACTGATGAAAATATGGTTTAATTGATTCAAATCATAAATATTATGATGTGAAATTAATTAGTTATTATTTGTTTAAAAAATTGAACCACATTTTTAGTATTTCTCGAAAATATAAAATCACATTTGAATGAAACTAGGACCAAATTTGTTCGGCTTCAAAAGTTGGAGGGTGTTGGCTAGCTACCTTATTTCTTTATTCAGAGTTTAAAATTGAAAGGCTAAATGGTTTTACCTTCAAATGGCATAGGATTTAATTCACCACCGTAGACAGCTGATTGCAGATAATCCCTTCATTCTCTTTTATAGGACGCGATTTAACATGATATGGTCTCCAAATTACACTTTGATCATTTATTAGTTTTAATCTTAATATGCATGTGTGTCTTATAAAAGAGAATGGAAGAAGTATCTTCTTATCAATGTATAAAAAGGGTAAGAACGAGGAGGGGACGGCAGTCCTAACCGGAATATACTACACATCTAGGGATTATGCTAGGATCTCTCTCTCTCTGTGTCTCTCGCTCTTTGACTTCTAAGGATCATGTATATTTGACAAAGGATGTATATATGGAGCAAGTACTCATGTTGACGAACTGAGGCATCATCAATATCAATCAATATATACATAGAAACTAAGATCACCATCAGTTCACCACAAGTCCACAGCCAGGTAGATGAAGAAAATGGCACGCTCCTGCCTAATAAACAAACTTGTATTCTACTGACATACACGTTTGTGTTGTGCTAGTTGGCAGGTGTCACTGACACCAGCTGACCAGCACAATGTACAATTTCCATGCGTATCAATTTATCATCACTCTAACTCCGTGTTTGACTGTTCTCCCTCTAGCTAGCTATGTTGCTACCTTATTCCTGGTGTTTTGAGAATAATCCTGTGTGCAGTAGTAGTGTCCTGGAGAGGCTGTAGCTAGACTGCAGATGATGATGACAGTATGTGCCAATTTTGTCATGCATATATAGCTAATGTTACTGATCACACGACGCCGTTTTATTCTTCTTAGGCAAATATTTTTTATGAAATGAGGCATATGCATGCAGAAACGGGGAACAAAAACATGGGAAACGAGTGGACAGTGGAAGTAATTTATCGCTGCATTGTCAGCACACAACAGCAGTCAACCATTTACACAACCGTAGCTAGCTAGGTGCATGCACAGTGTAGGTACTCTGTCACTGCATTGTCAACCATTTACACGTACATAAGGACTAGCTAGTCTACCTTTGTCTTCGATCTGTTGCTTCTTCCAGCTCGTCTCGGCTTGCTCTTGTCTCGTGTTGACGTAGACGACAGAACATTATTGTCAACCGCCGATGGCGATCCGAGGGTTTCTTTCTTTATATGTACTATAATCAATCCTATACTCTTTTGAAAATAGCTTATCAAGACTACTCGCTCGTTCAACTATGTTTTTTATATAACTTTTTCATAACAACTTGATCAATTAAGTTTTCTTGAAAAACTTAATAAACTTATACCACAAATTTTTTTTATGTATATCTTTTAGTTTTTTGGATGTAAAGGGGGGTACATAGGATTTCCTTAGCGCCTGCTGTACACACAAGGCGCGAACCTCCTCCTTTATTTTGGCCACAAGGGAGATCACCAATGAATTCCTCTGGACGAAAATCCATGCTTTGTGCTCCTACTGTCTACTTGGATGATGAAAATTTTGGGTTTACATAAAAGAAACATTTGACTATGAACATCCTTCCTAAATCCTTCATACATATGTATGTACTGGTTAGCCCAATGGTCTATCTATAACTATATATACTGACTCACATTATAAATGGTATTCTACCTTGATACCGTTGAAGTCGGTAGCTAGGAGTATATGTGTATGGTTAGTTTGGGATGTCTTTTTAGATGGCAAATGTGGAAAATCAAATTGAAGAGGTTATCTTTGGTAATGGCATAAGTGAGTACCTTAGATGTACCTATAGACTATTTTTCATAATGAGACATGTGGATAATTTTGATGAAGATTTAGGGTGGTGTACGTACTTATTTATGTTTTTTCTAGTGGGACATGTTGATAATTAAGATATACATTATGGTTTTGCTTTAGGACATTTTTTTACTAATATCTCATAAGAATGGAACTGTCACGTGTACATACTATACGTCTTTGAGACGACCACCATATATATATTATGATAAACAATGAAATCAATTCATTCGCCCCATCTCGCTGTGGCCGTATTTACCTAATTTTTTACTATTTAACTCTCTTTTTTTTTGAACAAAATTTACGTTTGGCCCCTAGGAGATTTAAACTCTTCTTTGGATCCTGGAGGTCGGCGCCATGAGTCCTAGCGCCACAAATTTTGACGTCGAGGTGCCTGGCTGTGCACAACAGGGAATCTTACGTGACGTTGACGTGGTCGATACCTCGACACCATGTATTCTGGCGCCGAGCATGCATTCAAAGCGTGCCATGGGTAGCAGATGCGGTGGGTAGCAGGACTGGGCGACACTACCACAGAAATGAGATCTAGTCCCGGTTGGAAACTAGCTCTACTCCCGGTTTCCCAACCGGGACTAGCAATCCGGGGCTAAAGGTGTTGTTCTTTAGTCCCGGTTTGCCACAACCGGGACTAAAGATCCTCCCAGCTTAAAAATAATAATGCCTCCCACCGCTATGCCCTGTGAGATTCGAACCCAAGACCTCATGCACTGCCTCGCGCGTAGCTTACCACCCCACCTACACAACACATCTAACAATGGATGGGATGCTTTCCTTTTGAACTAACCCATCCGGGACCAACCTGGACTAAAAGGTCCTTTAGTCCGGGTTGGTGTTACCAACCGGGATTAAAGGATCTACCTTTAGTCTGGGTTGGTGTTACCAACCGGGACTAAAGGTTGGAGGACTTTTAGTCCCGGTTTAGCCGTTGGGCAAGGACCTTTAGTCTCGGTTAGAGACACTAACCGGAACTAAAGGCCTCTCTAGTCCCGGGGGCAAAAAAAAATGCCGAGGCTAATGTCAAATTAGGACATCGTTCTAAAACCTGTTCTCTAATAGTGCGAGCCTTTACTCTCTGCTGTCACCATCACAAACATATATCAAAAATTCATAGGCAGGTAGGGAGCGAGGCAGGTGTATGCGACGCGTTCGAGTAGGAGCACAATTTTCTCATTTGCGTCGATCCACCAGCTAGCCTTGTCATTCATTTGTTAACAACTCTATGATCGACCAGGAATCTTACGGACCCACAAAAACGCAAACCCCAACGTCTCTGTTTCAGAGTCACACTACTGTGCACGGAAGCCAATGCCAATGCTAATGTAATGCAAACGCCTCAGCTGCTAAACGGCAATGTGAAGCAATGCCATCCTATCAACAATCAATGCTTAATTAGAATAGTTTAATTTGTAAGTAAGCTTTCCTTGGTATCCCTATTCCTTAGTGTGTGGAAGCCATGAACACACACAGCGAGTATAGTTTGCCGAGCTTTTCGGCCTCCGTCCAAGTCGACAAATTAACGTGGAGACGTTACCTGTAAACAATCATCATTTAACTATGCCCAGCCAACCGACGACGGATGGATTAGAATATGTATATACTACTAGTAGCAGCTGATGGATGTACGTGTACGCGGAAGGGCATACTAAATCCATTGTTAATTAAGAAGCACTACTGTTGGTTTGGTTCACATTCACATTATAATCATGCATCTGCACATGGACATCCCTCTTCTTTGCAATGCAAGCCAAGCAAGAAGAAGAAGAAGAAGAAGAAGAAGAAGAAGAAGAAGAAGAAGAGAAGAAGAAGAAGAAGAAGAAGAAGAGCATTGCGTGCCCAATTCACAACTTTTTTGCAATAAAATATGGCGGCAGGAAGCAACGTACAGGAGGGCAGTTGAGTTGAAGTTGAACCCCAACAGCTAGCTGCAAGCTAGGTCAAAAGAATTGCCGCGTCGCGCGCGTCTCTGTCCGTGTCCGGTGTCCGGCCACCAACTCCGGCCGTCAACCATGAACCGCATCGGGCATGGCCTGCATGATCTGCCTGTCTCTCTCCCTCCCTGGTCAATCAGTCAGTCAGTGAGGCTCCATCAGGCGTAGGCTCTGACGACGACGACCGCCACGCCACCTTGCTGTCCATTGCATGCATTCCACATTCCCGAGCCTAGGCACTGCCTTTGATTTTTTGGTGCTGTTCATCCGGTCGAACTGCTTCACACCACCGCACCTCGCTTCCGGCTAAAGTAGTCCCGGCGCACGGACCGAGAGGTAGGCACATGCTCGGCGCCAAGATCTACGGTGTTGAGCTCGGCGCCATATGTTCGGACGCCGAGGTATCGGTCACGTCAACGCCACCTAGGATTTCCTGCTTTGCACGGCCAGGCACCTCGGCGTCAAGATCTGTAGCGCCGAGATGTGTTACCTCGGCGTTAGGACTCATGGCGCTACGCCGACCGCAGAATCCAAAGATGAATTTAAGTCTTTTAGGAGGCTAAATATAAATTTTCTTCGAAAAAAGAGTCAAATAGTAAAAAATTAGGCCATATTTAACAAACAGGGGCACGAGCGAGCCAAACCAAGACTTTGGAAAGGACCGGTAACTTTGAAGGTCCGGCCGGCCGCTAGTGGAAAAGTGTACAGAAACCCACCAAGTAAAGCCTGCATCCGAACGTTGTTGACGCGCGCATTGACGGTGTGAACACCACAGGATGGGGGTCAGGGCTAGCTGCAGCAGACCGGCTTGCGCTGGTCTTCCTTCGCTGCGGCGCCGCCTGCTGCACGGGCGACCGTACGAGGGTTCGGGTTCGTCGTCGCAGCCGGCAGCCGGATTGGTGGAGGCAGCTGGCGGCTGTACGAGTACGCCATGTCGCCATGCATGCGAGCCGGTGCAGGCAGATGCAGAGGATGTGCGCAGCAGTCCAGTCCAGGCCGGTTGCACGCAGCGACCAGGGCATTTCTTGGTCGTCTACTACTCTCGTCTATTTTTTTTTCTCGAATACGCAAAAGATTTGCGTATCATTGTAATTAAGTAGAAAAGAGGTTTAACCATACACACGACACGCTTCAATGAGTGTCCTAGGAGGTCTTACAGTTTGATTGGACCTTCCTAGCAGGCTATTTCAAACTTCGATATTACATAAAATAAACAACCGAACTACGAGCAGCGCGGTAACCAACGTAGCTGTGCGTCTCTGCTAATGGCCGCGCGACTCTGCTCCATCATCCGAGAAGAGCCTTATACCAATCGTCGCAGCGGTCGCCGGGAACAGCTCGTCCAGTGCTTCTACTTCGCTCGACATCTAGTTCCTTGCGAAAAAGTCGCCGTAAGCTCTCTTGGACGCGGATGAGATTGGACCTGCCGACGGTGCAAAGCCCATCCTCCGCATGAGGAGCACCTCGCCCCGCTTGGAGATCGGAATGTGCGCCAGCGGCTGAGCGGCAATCCGCCTGCCCCGCTTTGGCATGGGTTGCCCTCTGGTCGCCACCTTCTGCCTGGGTGGGCTAGCGATTAGAGGCGGCATTCGCTCGAGCTGCATCTCCTCAGTGAACCGTGCGAGACGTCGTGCAGCTTCGCGTGGTGTGGGCGTCGCGTCGCTAGGGGTGGTGTAACCCTCTGCGACGTCGGGTGCTCTGGCTCGTGGTGGCATGAGTTGTGGCGGCCCCTGCACTGGCGATATCAGAGACAAGTCAGTCGTCCACAGAGTAGCCGTCGTCGGGGAACAGGTTCCCGCCACCGGTGCCTCAACCTCCTCCAGCATCGGGTTGAAAGAGATGACCAATGCGGGGGGGGGGGGGCACTCACGCACAACGCCAGCGCCACCGGATCTGGCTTGGGGAAGCCCAGTGCAGCAGTAGAAGTAGGTGCCCTGTCAGCGTGGTCGACAGGCGCACCCGTGCCGATCTCCTTCGGCTTAGTCTTGCGTCGCCGATGTTGTCGTAGTCTCCCACCGGCGCCCCCCACGGCCCCCGGTGCGGTACCCCTCGCACCGCCGCACGGCGCGTGCTGGGAGGACGTAGGGTCGACGCGAGCAGAATAACGTGGTAGGTCGGCACCCACCGCCGCCGAGGTCGAAGCAGTCCTTCTCCTGCGGTCCTTGACGAGGTGCCCGAATCCACGACAGCGCAGGCAACGCCGTGGCAACCGACAAGTTGCTACTCGGTGCGAGTAGGAGAGGCGATTGAAGCATCTGCCGTGAAGCTCGGCCGGGATCTTCTTGAGCTGCGAGAGTTGCCCTTGGCTGGGGCGAGGCCCCGTCGAGGCAGCAGCAGCAGATCCTGAGACCTGCCGAGAGAATCTCATGCCACCCATCGTTGTTGGGGGCAGAGACCCGTCCACGACGGCCGAGTCGTTGGTGGGCAGGGACACGGCCGTCCACTGGCCGCACAGGCAAGCCGTTCACCAGCTGCAGGCGTGGCCGGTTGCGCTTCCTCCACCTACGGCCATGTCCCTGCCGGCCCCGTTCAACACCATCATAGCCGTGCAAAGGCCCTGCTCCGCGGCGCCCCAAAACCGCGGCTGAACGAGTGTGGTGGCGCACGGGGGACGGTGAGGCCGGCATCGCCGGGCGCCGAGCGGCCTCCAGGTATGTCGCGGGTTGGTCGTCATCGGTCTCCTCCTCGTCGTCGTCCGCCCACCGCCGGCTCTTCGAACGCCCTCCGAAAGAGCATCCGGGGAAGAATGGTGCCGCGGCCGGCGAGAGGGAGGTGCTTGAGGCGCCCATCGACGCCGTGACGGTACCCCAGGGCCCGGTCGTGGCCGCGACGTTGCCTGCATCCAGCCCCAGCGGCGGAGGGAACGAAGCGCCAAAGGTGGCCCCCTCGGCCGTGTTGGAACCGGTGGTGAGAGTTCTCGATCTTGGAGCTGGCTTGCAGCCGGCCCGGCTCGTTACCACGAGCCTACGCTCCCACAGGTCCCAGGTCCACCGGAGCTACAACATATAAGGCCTTGGGCCTTACTCAACCCAAAAGGCTAGCCTAATAGGTGGGGGTTCTCCCACCTTATATGTTGTGCTCCCCCACCATCGCTACACGATGTGGGACTAAACCCCAATAATCTCCCCCTTAGTCACACATCGGGGTGCCCCCGCCATATGTGACGCTCGAGATTTTTTATTGGGTTTAGCTTTTCTGACCATGGGCTCATGATACCAATTGTTGGAACCGGTGGTGACCACCGAGTTCTTGATCTTGAAGCTGGCTTGTAGCCGGCCCGGCTCGTTACGAGCCTGCGCTCCCACAGGTCCCAGGTCCACCGGAGCTACAACATATAAGGCCACCACCGAGTTCACGATTTTGGAGCTGGCCTGCAGCCGGCCCGGCTCGTTACCACGAGCCTACGCTCCCACAGTTCCCAGGTCCACTGAAGCTGACAACATATAAGGCATGTTGGGGTTTAGTCTCACATCGTGTAGTGATGGTGGGAGAGCACAACATATAAGGCGGGAGAAGCCCCCACCTATCAGGCTAGTCTTTTGGGTTGAGTAAGTCCAATGCCTTATATGTTGTCAGCTTCAGTGAACCTGGGACCTGTGGGAGCGTAGGCTCGTGGTAACGAGCCGGGCCGGCTACAAGCCAGCTCCAAAATCGTAAACTCGGTGGTCACCACCGGTTCCAACAATTGGTATCAAAGCCGGTATCCGAGGTCAGAAAAAGCTAAACCCGATAAAAAATCTCGAGCGTCACATATGGCGGGGGCACCCCGATGTGTGACTAAGGGGGAGATTGTTGGGGTTTAGTCTCACATCGTGTAGCGATGGTGGGGGAGCACAACATATAAGGCGGGAGAACCCTCATCTATCAGGCTAGTCTTTTGAGTTAAGTAAGGCCCAAGGCCTTATATGTTGTAGCTCCGGTGGACCTGGGACCTGTGGGAGCGCAGGCTCGTAACGAGCCGGGCCGGCTACAAGCCAGCTCCAAGATCGTGAACTCAGTGGTCATCACCGGTTCCAACAATTGGTATCATGAGCCCATGGTCAGAAAAGCTAAACCCAATAAAAAATCTCGAGCGGCACACATCTGGCGGGGGCACCCCGATGTGTGACTAAGGGTCAGAAAAGCTAAACCCAATAAAAAATCTCGAGTGGCACACATATGGCAGGGGCACCCCGATGTGTGACTAAGAGGGAAGATTATTGGGGTTTAGTCCCACATCGTGTAGCGATGGTGGGGGAGCACAACATATAAGGCGGGAGAACCCCCACCTATTAGGCTAGCCTTTTGGGTTGAGTAAGTCTAATGCCTTGTTGGGGTTTAGTCCCACATCGTGTAGCGATGGTGGGGGAGCATAACATATAAGGCGGGAGAACCCTCACCTATCAGGCTAGCCTTTTGGGTTGAGTAAGTCCAATGTCTTATATGTTGTCAGCTTCAGTGGACCTGGGACCTGTGGGAGCGTAGGCTCGTGGTAACGAGCCGGGCCGGCTGCAAGCCAGCTCTAAAATCGTGAACTCGGTGGTCACCACCGGTTCCAACAATTGGTATCAGAGCCCATGGTCAGAAAAACTAAACCCAATAAAAAATCTCGAGCGGCACACATATGGCGGGGGCACCCCGATGTGTGACTAAGGGTCAGAAAAGCTAAACCCAATAAAAAATCTCGAGCGACACACATATGGCGGGGGCACCCCGATGTGTGACTAAGGGGGAAGATTGTTGGGGTTTAGTCCCACATCGTGTAGCGATGGTGGGGGAGCACAACATATAAGGCGGGAGAACCCCCGCCTATCAGGCCAGCCTTTTAGGTTGAGTAAGTCCAATGCCTTATATGTTGTCAGCTTCAGTGGACCTGGGACCTGTGGGAGCGTAGACTCGTGGTAACGAGCCGGGCCGGCTGCAAGCCAGCTCCAAAATCGTGAACTCGGTGGTCACCACCGGCTCCAACAGGCCGCCAGTGGCGCGGTCGTGGTGGCGCCCTTGGCGGCGTCCTCGTCCCCGGTCGGCGTTCGCGCGGGCCCCGCGGGAGGAGGCGGCGGTGGAGCGGCCGAGGCAGAGGCGGTCACGGCGGCTGCATCCGGGGTCGGTGTCGGGGGCGGCACAGGTGGCCACGGAGGGGCCGCAGAGCCCGTGGATCCCGCATGGGCGGGCTCGACGCCGGTGGTGGCTGCTGCAGTGGGGCTCGACACCATCATTGGCGTGGACGGAGTGGCGGTGGAGCCCGACCTCGATGGCAGCAGTTGCGTGGAGGGCCGCGGAGGGGCTGAAGCGCCGGATCCCGTGGAGACGGGCTCGGATCCGCCGCCGGTAGCGGCGGCGGCAGCTCCCGACGCCGGCATCAGCGCGGGCGGCCACGGATCCCGCGGCGGCGCCAGGAAGCCAGATCCAGTGATATCCGTGGTGGGGAGGGTAGGGGAGGGGGAGGGGGAGGGTGGGGCGCGCCGCCGCCGCCGCCTGCGGCAGGTGGGAGGCCGTCAGGCCAGGCTGTCAGGTGGGAGGCCCGAAATCGCCCGAGCCAGGCCCCATCGCGAACACGTCTATTTTCTCTCTCTAGTTTTTGAAAACGTACGTCCAGAACCAGCAGCAGGCATCATGCTGCATCTCTTCCTTATTATCACCGGTCGCCGGTAGGAATAGGACCCCAAGAATGTGAGCGTTTGTTGACTGGACGAAATTAAAGGGGAATAAGAAGGGGCCCGACCGGCCGGGCACGGGGGCACCTGTACTCACGGCGGCGACGAGGAACCCGGCCGGAGTCAGGAGAAGAGAAAGTGCATGCGTGGAAGTTCTGATACGTTCCGACGGCTAAAGTTGGCAGGCGCGCGTGCAAGAACTAAGGAAGATGCATGCATGCTTGAAAAAGTCTCTATGTAGCATGGCGCTGCTGGCGGTGCATGTTGCATGTAGCCGGCCGGGGACGACGGCGAATCCACCGATCGATCCATGCAGCGGCGTACGTCTGGATCGGTGACAACTGACTAGCAAGCGGCCGAAGTCCATGGACGACCCGACCGATCGGCGACCGGTGCCGCCGATCGAGTGCCTTGCTTTGCTTGTTCAGATCGATGGATGGCTGCCCGTGTGGAGTTCCATGGACGAGGACGTCCGCGAGCTAGCGTGGAGCCTGCCAGACCGGGTCCGGTCCGACTTGGTGATGCATAACAAGTGACCGTAAAAAGTAACGTACTAGAACCGTGAAAAAGCATGGTCACTTTTGAATTGAACCAATCGTATAGGTATATAGGTCGGTCTCCTATTCCTAAAGAGCTAGCGCGTCACCCTTTTACAATTTCCAGTGTGCGCCCGCCAATGCAACAAAGTCTCGTGTCGCAGCATCACAGAGATTTCTGCAGTTTGTTCAATCCACTGAACGTGTACAGAGAGATGATACCAATACCATGCAGGAGCTCAAATTCAAATTAAGCCGCCTGATGACCTGACCTGGCCAGGAAATTCAATTGCCGCCGTTCTGTGTGTTCATTTTATAATATTAGAAGATGAGAAATTCATTCATGAATCAATTTAGCTTTATTTTGGCTTGCATCACTGCTAGCCTATATATCAACCCATGCTTTTGCACGGGCTGCAATATTAGAAGATGAGAAATTCATTCATGAATAAATTTGGTACCTATGACAAATCAAAGTTTGTTATCTGTACGTCCCCGATCAGTGTGTTCATTTTGTAACATAATATCCGTACAAATACTCTACGATGATATCAATCCAACTAGGATAGATTTACCAATTAGGTCTTGTTTGGATGTGCATGTATTCATTTCAATTCACATGTGTTGAAGTGAATTGGAGTGGAATTAAACTAAGTTTTGTTCCATTCCACTCCAACACATGTGGATTGAAGTGGATACACATGCATCTAAACAAAGTCCTCACTCTATATGTTCTCATCCGTATTCATGATTTTCTCTCTTTACATCGTGGCTTCGTGTGTCTTTATTTATTTAGCTCAACCCATAGCTTAAGTTATGCCGGCTCTTTTTTTGGCCCAAGTGTGTTGTGGCATCATGAATATTATATTTGTAGACCTTTTCCTTTAAATAGCTGTAGTTTCTTAATTGTCCATTTAAGTTAAAACTTTTATGCTTTTTTTACTTTTTATTTGTAACTCTCCTTTCATGTATTGTATTAAAAATTGATTCCAAGTCCAAGGCTGCACACTATTAGTTACTAAAATGGAAATAAATAATAGTCATTCCAGTCTACATCATGCAGCTTAAGTTGAATTTACTGTATCAATGAATTGTATGCGTGATAGTATTAAAAGATAAAAGATAGAGTTCTTAAATTATGGTTCACTTAGATGTAGATTTAAGAGGATATTTTAGGTTATGTTTAATAATGACATATATGAGTAATTTAGATGCCAACTTAATTGGGTTACTAAATATTATCTATTATGACAGGAAAGGTCGATAATTTAGATTATCTTCCATAATAACAAATCGTGGGTAATTTAAATGAGAATGTAGGAATTAATTTATTTTGTACTTATAATTAATGGCAAAGTTAGGTACCATTTTAGAAAAATAATATATTTGATAGCTGTTTTGTACTTTTAACTAATGACAAAGTTAATTAGGTACCATTTTAAATGAGGATGTAGGAATTGATGGTTATGTTTCTTAGTGTTTTAATAATTTTCTTAGCTTCTCGTTTTTAGTGTGTGTTTTGAGGATTAATGTGGAAGCCAGCTTTTTTTAGGGCCTTCCTTCAATGATAGTAAAATGTTGCATTGTTTATTACCTTAGCTTTGGACAAATGAATTGGATAAAAAGGAGAGGTAGCCATGAAAGAGAAATCCATAATCTCGATCGTAACGTCCTTTATATGCCATAATGCATCACCTTTATATATATACCTTCCATGTGCACTGCAAATTAAGTCTCTGGATATATATTACGGCAGAGCTTAATCTCTCGCTTTGCTTGCACGCGTAATACGCATGTGGTGGCTTTATTAGCACCTTCTCTCTTCTATTCTAGCATCTCGCAGTTCCACACGTGCCACTCAAATAAATTCAAAGGGCCAGGGCGTAAGGAAATGATCCATGAGACCATAGAAAAAATGGTCCATTCGGGAAAATAAGGGGGAAATGAAAAACATGTGTTCATCTATGATGACTACGACACCATGAATTAGATTTTTTTTATGAACAGAGGAAATTAAATATAACTATTGCAGCATTCATTTTCCATGGAAACTTTAAGCCATTCACATATATTACCAGAGGCGGAGCACTTGGTATATGGCGAGAATTAGTGTTGTGCTGCCATATACACCACGATGATTCTGCGTGGCAGCGGTACTGCAGCATATATATCACTCGGTCAAAGTGTCATGTGCTACAGCCGGAAATTATTGATCAAAGATTTTAATGTTTAGATCTTGATATGTGTATGGCTTATAAAAGAGTATATTGCTACCGCGGATTGAAGGACGGAAAATAACGACCAGATGGGAGTGAATGGCAGCCGTAAATTTCTTTCGAAATATTTGGTCACTGTCCCAAAATCACCGTCAAACACGCAAAACAAACACGCGACATTCACGACCCAAATGAATTGGTGAATATTCCCTAGGAACACAACGAGACACCACAAAGTAGACATACCGCGAAGCAATCACACCAAATCATGGAACCGAAAATAGGATACTCAACTTCTATTAAAAAGAAGTAAGTACCCGAATCTAAAATACTCGAGCCAACTAGTGACTAGAGTACCTAGGTTGCTTGGATCGATAAAAGTCCAACGCAAAAAACGGAACTCGATTCGGAGATCAAACGACCAAACTGCGGACAAAACAGCGAGCCCAGAAATCACAGACCAGAAATTGGACCGACAATTCACTAGGTTTGGACCAGCAATTCAACCAGAAATTCGTTCACCACAGAGAGAGAAAACACAGAGATCCCAACAGCAGCAAGCAAACGAAACTGCTGTTTACCTGCAAGGAAATTCAAACAAAGCTAGAGACAACCGATCACTATTTAGGAAGTAATGATTGTTTTACTATAGCTTGAAAGAGGCATCTCAAGAAGGCTTGATTTCCATTACGTGCAAGCCCGAGCACAGAGCTCCTGGAGGCCGAAGCTGATGCACAGGTGCTCGCGACCTGAATTTGATGAACCAGACAAAGCCGCACGGAACAAAAGGGCAAGCGACAGGCCGAGCTCGGCCTGGACTGCACAGGCGAGCAACGGAGCACGGGACAGACCTGCACGGTGCGTGAGAGAGCTTGCTCTCGGTCGTACTCGACCTGATGCTGCACGCGAACAGAGAACGGAGGAAGAGCGAGCCTGGGAGCGAACGCAGGCACCGGACACCTCACAAGGTCACCGTCGGGTGCTGGCGGTGCACCGTCTGGAACCTGTCCGGTGTACACCGGTGGCTCCGGTGCCTACCTGACGCAGAAGAGAGACGCACGGTGCTGCGGTTGGCTCGGTGCCTGGTCGAGCACCCGCTCGGTGCTCGGCGCTGACCGCTGAGCGCTCGATGCTGCTCGGCCAGGGTCTGCTCTGGCCCGGGGGCAAGCCCTGCTCAGATGAGCACGCTCGGTGCCAGGCTGCTTCTTCCCCCTATCGATCAAGACCGTGCTGCACAAACAGAAAGACCGGCGCCCTGACGAACGCATGAACACAGAGAAAAGGGCGACCCAAAAATCGAATCAAACTCGATCAAATCACCATGATTCGTTTCCAAAATTTTGCCAGACTTGCTACGAATCTATCCCCAAGAAATCATCATCTGGGGTTGACCCAAACTTCAGAAAATTCAAATCGTAGCCAAGAACGAAAATAGAGAAAAACGAAGAAGGAACGAAAATCACACACAAAATTATGAATCCCAGAGGGCAACCGGAGGATTCGGGCCTCCATTCCCAACTCAAAATCTTTGTTTACATAAATTTCGAATTTGTGAACCTCAAGATCAAACCCTAGGGGGAAGGAGAAACCTAGAGAAGAAAAAATGAAAATATTCTTGAGGTCTCATCCTTATTTATCAGGGTTATTACACAATCCCAAACACGTCCCTAAATATTTTGAGTCGAACCACTTAACCCGAAGACGTTATGGTCCAACCCGAGATAGTCTTTATTCCGACGGCCACCGCGCCCTTCATGAGGTAGCTTCGCCTCGACGCGAACTCCTTGATGCCGCCACGTGCTGTCTGTTCCTCCTCTGAACCTCCGCCCGGGTTTTAAGGCTAAACCAGCAAAACCATCACCAGGTGGTTTTGAGGCTCAACCGACCAAACCGCTACGAGTAGCGTACTCCATACACGTCCCCCGTCACTCGAATGCGTGTCACCTCCGTCCTCGACCGCCCGGGCGCCACGGTCTTCCAGAGCCTCGCTCGACTTGCATGTCCGCCGTCTTGACTCGATCAACATGGTCACTCCCATGTACACTTGTGCTTGTCGATATCCTTAGATGTTAGCCACCGCGGCTGGTCACCCGGCGTTCCGGTCCCTCGGTCCAAGCTTCACGTTCGTCCTTCACTGCTCCCTGTCCATCAACACGGCACGTACCTACTTGACCTTCACCTCGCCGTCGACCACCGCCTTCGAGCTCCATACCTGCGCACCACAAGCCAAGAGACATGTTGCACAACTCAACTCATGCCGTGGTTAGTTCACAAACTTAATCTAAGACGCGAATCACGTTGACAATCACTCATCATAAATCCGAACCACAAGGACACATATCAACCTTGTGTTCGCACTGATCGATCTCGATCTGTAGGTGCCAACCGCAGGCCAATGCAAGCAGGTATGTCCGTATATATATACTCATTTTGACAGTGTCAAATTAAATAAAGCTACTTATTATAAGTACGTCGATCGTCGTCTTAGTCATAAGAAACAGTGGAATGAGAAAGCTGGTTGTTGAAACTGGCGGTTTCAAACAACGTGGAGGAGACTGAGGCCTCCGCCCGTCAGACGTCGCCCTTGGGCGGAGGCTCAGGATAGGAACGACAGGAGGGAGTGTAGTGAGTTGGCACGGAAAGTTAGGGTTTCATTCATTCACTCACCAACCATCTGCACGGTGACAAGTGTTCCCTATTTATAGGGCTCAACTACTTCATAACAGAATTTATTACAATGCCCCTTAACTGCTACAGTACATTCCTGGAATATTCCGCTGCTAGCCTCTTGCTTGTGGGGCAATCCTGCCATACCGTCTTCAAGTGATGGGCCTCCATGAGAAGTCGGCCCACCATGCCTCGGTCTTCGGCCCAAAGGCCTGGGTCCCCGGCGCTGGCCTCCATCTCCAGGGGCGCGCCGCTGCCTCGGCGGGTCTCCGTCGGCCGGTCAGGGACATCACCCGCGATTCTCCGCCCGACAGCGCGGGGGCCATGGTTCTCGACGCTGGCCTCCGCCTTCATGGGCGTGCCGTCGTCTTGGCGGGTCTTCAGCCGGTCCGGTCGAAAGACATCGTCCGTAGGTCTCTGCCCAGCCGCGCAGGGGCCATGCTGGCGCATTGCACGGACCACGAGCGCCTGCGCTTGAGTACCTACACACACTTAGGCAAGATTGTTTGTTTGATTAGTTCAGAGGTAGGGTGGCCTCCGCCCTTATTACCCGAGACGCCCGTAAGTCGAAACGGGGCGGCGTCCACCTGGGCGGTCGGAGACGCGCGTGCCTGGCCCTGGCGGAATCCGCGATGAGGGTGCTGAACCTCGTTCAGCACCCTTTGAGCATAGCCAGGAAAGTTCCTTTAGTCAGCGCCGGGTCTCCGCCCTAAGACGGTCGAAGACGCCTTGGCGACACCTCGCTGTCGGAGGCCTTCGCCACCCGCCGAAGCCATGTTACAACAGTTCCCCCCTTTTGAGACCATGGTTCGCTGGAGCGTGCCGTGAGCTCAAAACACCTTGGCCAAAGGCGTTCGCGGGGCGGAGGCCATATTCATCGGTGTCTTCGAGCGAGGCCCCGCTACTTCCCCCCTGGCCCGCTCTAGGCGTGGCCGTTGGTCTCAGTTGAGAGTAGCCGTTGGGCAGCAAATCTAAGCCATTGCCCTACGGCGCGGCCGTTTCTGCCGTGTCAGTTTCCGTTGCATACCCTGCGACTTTTTCGGAGGTGACCAGTTGTGTGGCAGGGCGAATTTTCCGGAGGTGACCGTTGTGCAGCGGGCGAATCTTCCGGAGGTGACCGTTGTGCAGCGGGCGAATCTTCCAGAGGTGACCGTTGTGTGGCGGGAGCCGGGACTGCCTGCCCGCTGCCTACATAAGGGTGCTGTTGGTGGCAGGCTCCCCCCCCCCCCCGCATCGCTCATTCTCTTTCATTGCATTCGAGAAATCACTCTCTGCTCTCTTCGCTTTCGCCTTTTGCTGCCCTCGCGCGTTCCGTCTTTCTGCTTGCGTCTCGCGCTTAGGTTGCTATCGCGGTGGCTTTCCTTTCCGCCTCCTGCCCAAACTCGCCGGCCCTGCCTTCTCCGGACCCTACCGCCACCTTCTCGGCGTTAGGGCCGTCGGCTGGGGTGCGCGCTTTGAGGAGTGCATGCTTTCCTCTGCCTCCGCGTTGGAGTTTGAAAAACTAGTGGAGGAGGATTTGGGGAGTGTCTCTATGTCTATCGGAGACCTGATCGCCGTGGACTCCAGAGATATGGCGATAAAGTCTTGGGACTTCGGCTGCTCCTCTATTACTGAGGAGGCAATTGCGGAGATGTTGAAGGAGTCATGTTTTTCCTTCTTCCAGGGTAAAAATCCCTCCGCCGGGTCAGACTATTCCGGAACCGGAGGATGGATGTGCGGTGGTCTTTCGGGACTTCTTCACCTGCGGCCTCCACCTTCCTTATATCCCCTTCCTTCGTCGGGTGTTGGAGACCTTCAATGTCCAGCTCCATCATCTGACTCCTACTGCTTTCCTCACGCTTAGCAAATTCTGCTGGGCATGTGTCTCTTACGGTGTCGAGCCAGATGTGGACACCTTCTGCACTGTACTATGAGCTGCAGAAGCAGCCGAAGAAGAAGGAGGTGCGAGAGGGCAAGGAGGTGGAGGTGACCTACCAGTACGGTAGTTGCACTTTTATGTCTAAGAGGAACTAAGGCGTGGACCTGCCTAGAGATCTCTTTTTGCCAGAAGGGTAAGTGGGACCGCGGCTAGCTCGAGCAATGGTTCTACATGAAGACCTACGGGGTCCGTAGCACTACCTAAGGATGGCGTGGAGCTCTCGGAGTATCCATTGACTTCTCGGATGGAGGAGATGGCGCCGCACACGCGCGTGGATCCGTCGGAGGAGGTGTCTCCGATGAGGGAGGCTTTGTGATCAGGCTTTTGCGATAGCGTGCCGCTACTCTGGTGGCCGCAATCTGGTGGAGGAGATCATGGTCTCCAACTACTGGCCCTTGGGCAAAAACAACCTAGCCTTTCGGCTAGAACAGGTCAAGGTTCCCTTTTTCAGGCCTGGAGGCCGGGATTCCATTCCCCCACTTCGGTCGGTCCTTGGGGGAGGGGGTGACGGAGGACGGTTTCATCTCCGAAGTTGAGGAAGCCGCCATAGGGTTGGTTGGCAAGATTTCCGAGCGTGAGTACACGTCTCGGATGGCCATGGCAGGCACCATGCCACGGCTCAATCGAGTTTTTGAGGAGGTCGGGATCGTCTACCGGGAGCACGAGGTTCCCGCCGAGGTCCTGGCTTCGATTGAGAAGAAGAAGAAGAAGGCCTTCACGAAGAATGTTACGGCGGAGGCTGAGTCTAAGAAGAGGAAGGGCGCCGTCGGCTCTCAGGTGCCTACGAAAAAGAAGAAGAGCAGTGCTTCAGTTGATCGCGCCGGCCTTGTCTTCTGCTGGTAGTGCGGGCGTTGCCTCCACCGGTAGTGAAGACATTGAGAGCTCCTCCGTCCCGTCAGCTGACACGCGGGTCACGAGCGGAGATGACCACAGCTCTCCTTTAGCTCTAGTGTGCCCTGCGAGCGGTGCTGTGAGCGGTGCTGGGCATCCGGAGGCCAGCGCTGCTCCTGCGCGCTCCTCGCATGGTGCTATGAGTGTCGGCGAACAGCCGGAAGGTAGCGCCGTCGAGCCTATGCCCGACATTCTTGGCGGGCTGTGCTCGAGCTCTGAAGAGGACACGGAGGCCATCCCGTGGCATGCTCCTTTGTCCCCTGCCATTGTCGTGCCTTCGCCCATGCTGGCGGCCGTCGTCGGGCAGGTGGAGGCCACGCTTGCTGAGCAGGCCCCGGTTGCTCAGCCTTCTTCGAGCCCTCCACCCGCCGGGCCGCTGGCCGAGGAGGTCCGGCCCTTTGGGCCTTCGCCACACGATATGGCGGAGACTTCTACTCAGAGGGCACGGCAAGCTGCCCAGCCTGGGCTTTTTATGAGTAAGTCAGTTTGGTGCACATTTTTGAGTTTATTGTCTTCGCCCGGTTCATTCCTTTATGTATTGTGCCGAGTGCTAATACTATGTATGTGTTGCTTTGTAGGTGATGTCATGGCTGGACTCCTCACCCCGGAGGAGCGAGCAGCCGCTGCCGGCGCTAGGTTTGGTCTGGGGCAGCCGGGGCTGACGGCGCCGGGTCCGAGTGAGTATAGAATGTTTATTTCGATCATCATTTGGCCTGTTGTTGTTGCCAGTTTCTGTTCTGCCCTCTGACCTGAGCTGTTGTTGTTTTTTTTACGTAGGCTCCTCTGACACCTCTATCTCAGGTTGGGAGGAGTGTTATCTTGCTGTTCTTGGAGACGTCGGAGGTGTGTTGGTGTGTTTAACGTGAGATTTGCTTTTCTCACCTTATCGTTTCGTGTTTGTTTGTTCTTCTTTGAACAGATCGCTTCAAACAGCATCTGAGGGACATGGATTTCTTCCAGCTTCTCCACGTTCACCTGGAACACCAGAGCCTGGTGCGTCTCCGGCGGTTTTGCCCCTTCTTTTATTTTTTTTGTGTATGCTCGCTTCCAGGCTTGTTCTTGATTCCGTTGCTGATCACTTTGGTTTTTTCCCTTTGGTCGCAGGGGTATCACATGGGTGTTGTTATGGAAGAGCACTGTACCCGCGAGGTCTCCGACCGAGACGTCGCGATCGAAGCGCTCAAGGCAGAAATCGAGCGCCTGGAAGGTGAAAAAGGGGGTCTGTCGAACTCTCTTACAGCTCTCCGCCTGTCTCTGACGGAGAAGGAGCGAGAAAAGAATGGCTTGAGGGCCGATCTCGGCAAGACCTGGGAAGCAGAGGTTTTGTCCGTCGAGCAGGCCCATAGGGTGAACGAGCTGACCGAGGGTCTCTGGCGAGAGCTTGCCTCCGAGAAGGAATCCGCAGCAGCGGTGAGGGAGCAGCTATCTCTGACGATGAGGTGTTTGGACTTGGTCAAAGGAGTCCTTGCTGCAACCGTTGGCCACTACCAGGCCACCATCACCGAGCTTGGAGGCGAAACCTCCGCTCCTCTTGAGGAAGACAGCGTGTATGCCCTCGCCTCCTGGCTAAAGCGTCACCTTGCGAAGCTCCCCGATCTGATCAACGGTTGCACGGACTACGGGGCGCTAGTGGGAGTGGCGAATTATGCCAAGCTTTTGGCACGCGGTGGGTGTACACATACCGAAAGTATTCCAGAGGGTGCGCTGCCTGGTCCGGAGGAGCTTGGTGAGACCTCTCTTGGTTTGCGAAAAACCTTAAGAAATTTCATTGGGCACTTTTGAGCTCCATTTGGGAGATCTGCTGCCCGGAAACTGGCAGAGGACAAGAGGGCTAAGGTATTTGTAGTCTTTGTAGCCGCCCCTTTTCTTTTTGTTTTTGGCGATGCTGCGAAGGCTTTCATTGCTTTTGCCCCTGACACTCTAGCCTATGCTGCAGGATGCGTAGAAGAGTCTTGCGGGCAGGCCTCCGTCAGTTCCGCGCTCAGCGACTGCGGTCGGTGCCTCCGCCGCTAGTGGCGCTCTGGGGGGATCTACGATCGGCGACGGTGGTGGTAGTTGGAGGCCGCAGGAGTCGTGCCCGCCCACAGCTGACGCGGGCTCCGCTCCAGGGACTTCCGCTGCGGCCGATGCGCCGGAGGTCTAGGCTCTTTGTAGCACTTAGTTGTTTTAGCGTGTATCTTGCAGTCCAGCTGGACTTTTGTGAATAAAGTTTATTTTGTTCTGAATGGTTTTGTGGAAAACTTTAACCTTGCGCAGGTTCCGATCCGGGAGCCTACGCAAGATGTTGCGCCTTTGACTCTCTACGATGACGGCATTTACGTGAATGGAAAGCTTTGGGAGTATTGGCGTTTGGCCTTTCCCCGCAACGTTGCGCGCGACGTGTTTGAGTCGGTTAAGTTTGACATAGACGACGAGTGCACTGGGTTTACTCACACGCTCGCTTAGCGTGGACCTCTGCCACAATAGTTAGGATTCTATTGCAAGTTGGTGTCCTATAAGAATGCTTCTTGACGTTTTATGGAATACAAGGCAGGTTCACTTTCTTGATTGTTTGTGCGGTGGCTTGAGCCTGTCATGCTAGTTTACATATCTCATCTAGTCCCGAGCTTGCGCATTATTGTTCTTTGCTTGGGCGAACGTGCGCGATACAGAGGTGGTGGCTAGGACCTTCGCCCCGTTTTCTCTCCTTCTCTGTGCTCGCTTGATGGCCGGGGTAGAAGTCTCCGCAGTTTTTCGGTCGGCAGAGGCGAACTTGAAGTCCGCCTGGCGAGGCTTGCCGAATCGGTGTTTGATCCGACTGGAGGTTTGGCGCAGCTTGTGCAGACGGCGGAGACTCTTGATATTTCTTTAGCTGGGTGTTTTAGCTGTCTGGAGGTATGGGTCTCCGACGCCGCACACCCGTGGGACATGGTTGATCTTTAGAGATGGCAGGTTAGGTCTCCGGCATCAGGGGGATGTTACGAGTTTTTGTGCGATATCCCCCTTCTCCCGTAGGCCTTTGCTGTTCATCACCGTGCCATAGGTCCTATCTCTTTTCCCACTGCCTCCGACTGTCTACTGTTGCCTCTGATTTTATGAGTTTTCGTACAATATCTACGGCCGACTTGGATATCTAAGGAGACCCCTGCCTCCATGGCTATCGCTATGGCTTTTGCCTGTGCTATGCCTTGCTCCCCCCTTGCGCCCTTGTGCCTTATGCCGACTGAGTTTCTTAAGGGCATGGGGGGAATCCGTTTTTATAGTGGGGTGGTGGCTTTCGGGTGTTAATATTTTTGTACGTTGTTAGTTGAAACGTATCTTGGCTTTAATAGCCTGTATCTTGCCTGAATTATTCGTTCCCCTTGAGATCTTTTTGAAGTAAAGAGGCCTGGCGCCGCAGTGGTGGCAGTGTTTTGTCAGGCACTTTCTGTTTTTCCTGTTTCGGATGGCGGAGACCTTTTTCCTGGTTCTAGCGCCACAAATTTGTTGCCCCTGATGCTAGGGGTGTGTTGTTTTTTTTTTACCTTGCTGCCTGACTTTGATCAGGTCTTTGTCAAGGGTCGGAGGCCTTTTTGGCCAAAATTTTTTTTGCCTTGATGCCTGACTTTGGTCAGGTCTTTGTCAAGGGTCGGAGGCCTTTTTGGCCAAAAGTTTTTGCCTTGATGCCTGACTTTGGTCAGGTCTTTGTCAAGGTCGAAGGCCTGTTTGGCCATAGAGGTCGTTTCAAATTGCCCTTGCCTATGGCTGGCGCTTTGAAAGGACCTGTAGTTTTTGTTTACCGAATATTGCAGCGCCAGAGCTGGCCGCTTTCGGTTTGGGGCGTTCTTTTGGGGAATTACCTCTTTATACTTGTAGAGGATTTTTACATTGAGCCTGCCTCGTTAAAAACCTCACCTCCGCTTGGAGTTCCCCTGTGAGGAAAAGAGTGCAGGCTCTTTTACATTTTGTTTTGATTGAAATAAAAAAACTAAGGTAAATACATGGAGGGGCCTCCGCTTATATTTTGCGGAGGTTGCCCTTTGGTACATTGCCTAGATGTAGTATCTGCGAAGGCTGTCAATATTCCATGTGTGGGTTGTCGTGACACCTTCGCTGTTGGTCAAGTGGAAAGAACCAGGTCGGCCTGCTGCCGTTGCTGTGTATGGGCCTTCCCATTTCGGTTGCAACTTGTCGACCAGTTGTGCATTGGATTTTCTTCTAAGTACGAGGTCTCCGTGTTTTATGTCTTTCCTTACCACCTGGGAGTCTCTCCAGTTTTTGGTTTGGGACTGATATTTTGCAATGTTTTCGACTGCTTCCAGTCTTATTGCTTCTATTATTTCTTTTGCATTTTCTTCATCTTGCAACATCAGCTGACTCGTTGTGCGGAGGCTTTCGTGCTTTATTTCTTCTAGCATCATGGCCTCTTCTCCATAAAGCAGTTTGAATAGTGTGAATCCTGTTGTTCTTGAGACGGATGTATTGTGTGACCAAATAACTCTAGGTAATTCATCTATTCATTTTCCTTTGCGTAGGCCCAGCAATGTTTTTGATATTGCTGAAAAAACTATTCTGTTTGCTCTTTCCATAGCGCCATTGGACTCTGGGTGGTATACCGAGGCGAAGGCTAGTTTTGTCCCTATGCTTTTGCAGAATTCTTTGAAGTTCTCTGAATCGAATTGTTTTCCATTGTCTACTGTCAAAATCCTCGGTACACCGAATCTGCAAATAATGTTCTGCCAGAAGAATTTTCTGATAGTTTCTGATGTTATCTTCGCCAGCGGCTTTGCCTCTATCCATCTTGTGAAATATTCCACTGCTACTACTGCGAATCTGTTTCCTCCTTGGGACGACGGTAATGGGCCGACCAGGTCCATACCCCATCTTTGCAGTGGCCATGTCGGAGGTATAAGCTAGGTCTCCGACGATGGTTTTGACTGTCCTAGAGAGAATGTTTGGCATGCTTTGCATGTTCTGACTGTCTGCTCTGCGTCTTGTATATGTGTTGGCCAATAAAAGCCTTGCCTTATTGCCTTTGCTGATAAAGCTCTAGAGCCAATGTGCGACCCGCAAATTCCTGAGTGTATTTCTTGAAGCAACTCTATGCCTTCGCTCTGTGATATGCATTTGAGGAGAGGCTGGACTACTCCTTTCTTGTACAGTACACCATCTATGATTGTGTAATTTCTTGCCCTAGCATGTATTATTGCTGCTTTTGCTTCATCTTCTTCGTTGGTTTTGCCTTCTAGGAATTCTATTATCGCCTTTCTCTAATCTTCATTTTGCAGGTGTAGTATGGGCTTTAGTGCCTTAGATGTCTCCGCAGTTGCCGAAGACTTCAAGATCTGGTAAAAGGTGTTTGGTGGCAGTGGCAGGTTGTTTGCCGCAGCCTTTGCCAATTCATCTGCCTCTGCATTTTCTAATCTTGGGATGTGCTTCAGGGTGAAACCCTCGAATCTCCGCTCCAAATTTCTGACAACGGATAGGTATTTGATGAGTTCTGGCTCTCTTGCTGTGTATTCTTTCTCTACTTGGCTAGTGACCACTTAAGAATATGTTTTAACTATCAATGTTTTTGCCCCTAGGGCCTTTGCTTTACTCAGCACTAAGATCAGGCCTTCATATTCTGCTATGTTGTTTGTTGATTTGAACTCTAGCCTTGCTGCGTATTTCAGTCTGACGCCAGAGGGTGCTGCTAGGATGGCGGAGGCTCCTGCTCCGGCTTGGCCCCAGGCTCCATCCGTGAATGCTATCCAGCCTTGAGTTGTTGGTTGTACTTTGGGCTCTATCGGGGGTGTCCAATCTGCTACAAAATCAGCTAATGATTGTGATTTGATTGCTGTTCTGGGGACATACGAGATACCAAACTGTGATAGCTCTGTAGCCCATTTGCCTATTCTGCCGGAGGCTTCTTTGTTTCTGAGCAAGTCTTGTAGTGGCAGCGATGTTGGAACTGAAATTTCGTGGGCTTGGAAATAATGCTTTAGTTTTTTTGATGCCATCAGCACTGCGCAGGCAACTTTCTCTACCTCTGTGTAGTTTAGCTTGGCTCCGAACAGTGCTTCTAAGATGAAAAAAACTGGTTTTTGAGTTTTGCCTGATTCTTTTTCTAGCTTGTGGACTAAGACTGCGCTGACTGTATGGTCGGAGGCTGCCACATACAGCAATAGGTGGCTGTCTAATTCTGGGACGGAGACCATCAGTGAGTTTGCCAGATACTCTTTCAAGTTATGAAATGCCTCTGACTGCTTAGACCCCCATTCGAAGTTGCCTCCACCCCTCAGGGCTTGGAAGAAGGGTAGGCTGCGTTCTGCTGATTTTGAGATGAATCTGTTGAGCGTTGCTATTCTTCCCGTCAGCTTTTGCGCTTCTTTCTTGTTTTTGGGTTCTGCCGTTGTCAATATTGCTCTGGTTTTGTCTGGGTTCGCTTTGATTCCTTCGCTGCTTATGATATAACCGAGCATCTTCCCTTTTGTGACTCCAAATATACATTTCTTTGGGTTGAGGCGGAGGCCAGCTGTCCTGAGGTTGGTGAAGGTCTCCTGTAAGTCGGAGACATGATCATTCTTGTTCTTGCTCATGACCACTATGTCGTCGACGTAGGCTATGATGTTTCTATCTAGTTGTGAGCCCAAAACTTCCTTTGTCATTCTGGCAAAGGTTGCTCCGGCATTTTTTAGGCCCTCTGGCATTCTGGTGTAGCAATACATCCCGAATGGAGTGGTGAAACTTGTCTTGTCTTCGTCTTCTTTTTTCATCCAGATTTGGTGATACCCAGAGAAACAGTCGAGGAGAGAGAACATCTGGCATCTGGCTGCCTTGTCGACGGAGGCATCTATTCTTGGCAATGGGAAAGGGTCTTTTTTGCAAGCTTTATTCAGATCTGTGAAATCTATGCACATTCTCATTTTGTCATTTTTCTTTCGTACCAGTACTACGTTTGCAAGCCATTTTGAATACTTGACTTCCCTGATCACTTTTGCATCTAGCAATCTTTGCACCTTCGCCTTTGCTGCCAAGATTCTGTCCTCCAACATTTTTCTCTGTTTCTGCTTTCTTGGTCTCATGTTTTCATTAATATCCAGTTCGTGTTGTATGATGTCCCTGCTGACTCCCTGGAGGTCAGAGGCTGACCAGGCGAAGATATCCTTGTTTTTTACTAGAGTTTCCATGAGCTCTTCCTCTTTTGCCTTGCTTAATTGTGAGCTGATTGTTACTTTTCTGTGTGGTAACTCCTTTTCTAGAGGGATCACCTTTGTCTTTTCTTGACCTGCCATATCTGTTTCTCCTCTGGGCATATCCGAAGGCTCTAGTTCTTTGTCTACCGACTCGACTGCATTGATATTTCTTTGGGCTCTGTAGATAGCTTTATCTATGTTTCTTGCTTCTTTCTGGCTGCCTTGGACTGTGATGATACCATGGAGTGCTGGTATTTTCATGCACAGGTAGGCCATATGCAGGGTTGCATTGAATTTGGTTGTGAATCCTCTGCCCAAGATGACATTGTATGGGTAATACAGATCGACGACGTCGAAGGTTATGTACTCGGTTCTGGCATTCGCTTGGGTTCTGAACGACACTGGGAGTGAGATTTTTCCTAATGCTTGTATCTGCTTGCCTCTGAATCCTATTAAAGGGGATTTGGAGGGCTGTAGTTGATTTTTGCTGAGCTTCATTTGGTCGAAGGTATTTGCGAAGATGATATCTGCTGAACTGCCAGTGTCGATCAGTATTCTACTTATCTCCCATGCTGCTATGTTGGTCTTGATCACCATTGCATCTACGTGAGGGTAGCTCTCTAGCTGGAGATCTTCTTCTATGAAGGTGATTGGGACTCTAGACCAATCTATGTGTTTCGCCGAGCCTTGGACTGCTACATTGTTTACCAGGCGGAGGTGGTCCTTTTTCTGCTTGTTCATTTGAAACTCCATTGATGATCCTCTAGGCGATTGGCAATATCATGCCTATTGTTGGCAGTGCTCCATGAGGGTTGACTTGGTTTTCTGTGTTTGGCTCATTTTTTGGTGTTGGGGGTTGGTTGTGAGGTGGTGGCGGAGGCAGTTGCTACATGTGGTGCTGTGGCGGCGGAGGCTCGAACCTTATTCGATTTTGTTCCGGTGGGTTTGTTTCGAGGTAGGTTATATGGAGAGATTTTGGGTTTATATAGGTCAGGCTTGCCTCCGACCTATAGTTGCCCGCCGGAGGCTGATGCGAAGGTGATGACCGCCATGCTGGTAGGAAGTTTGGGTAATAGGTAGAGGCCAGTGTGGAGGGATGCATTTGGGTTGCGTTTAGCGCTGGGTACATTGGGCAGTACTGCTGGTGGCCAGTTGTGTAGGTGGTGTTGACCTCTCTTGCGCTCTGCTGTGTCGGAGGTTGGGTAGTCTGCTTGTTCTTCATCCTTTCCTGTGTTTCTTTTATCTCCGGACAATCTTTGGTGCTGTGCCCTGCGTTTTCGCCGTGAAAAACGCAATATGGCCTGCGTTGTTTCTGGCTTTGGTTTCTGTTTCAGTTTTTGCCTTGGTAACCTTGCCGACCTTGGTTCCTTGTCTGGGTCTCCGGCCGTGTTGGCACTGCCTGTTGCCCTTGCTCGGGGTGAGGTTGACCCTCGATGCTGAGCACTTGCCCCTGGCCTGGCTTCTGATTTGATACATTCTGGTTCGTATAGGTTTTCTGGAAATTTTTGCTGCTGTTTTGTTGTCTGTTTTGACCTTGCTCCTTCAGCCTTTTGCGGAGGTCATTGTCTGATCTGCAGTACTTCTTGAACTCGTCATACAACTGTTGTATGGAAGTTTGTTTCTTTCTTGCTAGGTGTGCTGCGAATGGCCCAATTCGGAGGCCTTTGATCGCTGCTTCAATGGCGATCTCGTCTGGGACATCTGGTGCCTTCGCCTTTAGTTGCACGAATTTCCGGAAATAGTCGTGTAGTGTCTCTCCTTGCATTTGCTTGCACTAGAACAGATCTGTGGAAGTCAGCGACTGTGCTGTTAGCCCCTTGAAGTTTGCCAATATCTTGTCCCGGAGGTTCTTCCAAGAATAGACTGTGCTTGGTTTGAGCATAGAATACCAAGCCAGTGCGTCGCCTTCGGCTGCAATGACAAATGACTTTGCCAAGACGGCGTCATCTTCGCCTGACGGAGGCTACTGCTGCCTCGTAACTCATAATGAACTGATGGGGGTCTGTCTTTTCGTTGAACTTTGGTGGTGTGATTGGCTTGTACACTGTTGGCCATGGCGACTGTTGTATGCCTTCAGATAGTGGGGACTTGGGATCGATAGGCCTCCGCATCACCTGAGATGGCATCATCGGCTGGCTGATCACTGGCGTAGGGCCTTGAAGCATGGTTGCAGTTGGTGTTGCTACGGAGGCTGGGATTGCAGAGGTTGACGCTGGTACTACATGCTGCATACTTAGCATCTCAGCATGTAGGACTGCCAACTGCTGCCTTATTTCTGCTGCTTGTGTTGACGCTTGAATAGCTTGCTGATTAGCTGCGAATGCTGCTGCCATTTTGTCCCTCTCTTGTTGCGCTCTTTGCAACTGTGCTTGTAGCTGTTGCAGTTCTTGCTCGGTTGTTATGGTTGAGTTTGGTTGGACCTCTGGATCTTGAATCTCTGGATCTTGGGGTTCCGGTGGTTGACCTTGGGCATCTGCTCTGGTGTCATCCTCCACTGGTGAGGTTGTGTAGGTGCTACGAATGTTGCACCTAGGCCTTCCTCACTGACCCGTGGTCACTGTTGTTCTGGTGGTGGTTTTTCTTTTCCCTGCCATCGTTGGTTTGCCTTGGCCAAACCACGATGGGCGCCAATGTTGAAACTGGCGGTTTCAAACAACATGGAGGAGACTGAGGCCTCCGCCCGTCGGACGTCGCCCTTGGGCGGAGGCTCGGGATAGGAACGACAGGAGGGAGTGTAGTGAGTTGGCACGGAAAGTTAGGGTTTCATTCATTCATTCACCAACCACGAGCGCCTGCGCTTGAGTACCTGCACACACTTAGGCAAAATTGTTTGTTTGATTAGTTCAGAGGTAGGACGGCCTCCGCCCTTATTACCGGAGACGTCCGTAAGTCGAAACTGGGGCAGCGTCCGCCTGGGCGGTCGGAGACTAGCTAGGAAAGTTCCAGTAGTCAGCGCCGGGTCTCCGCCCTAAGACGGTCGAAGACGCCTTGGCGACACCTCGCTGTCGGAGGCCTTCGCCATCCGCCGAAGCCATGTTACAACACTGGTCTAGTCTCATCAGTAATGCATGATCGATTGTCGATGGTCGATGGTGTAGCTAGTGCGCGCGTAAAACGAATAGACGGGCGGCCGCTGCCGCACGACCGAGACCACACATGGAAATGTAAATGGAAATGCATGGAAGAAGGAATAGAGTGGATAGTAGTCAATCATGCATGGCATGCTACTCGTGAACTCGATCGATCATACGATACGCGCGCTTTTGCTTGCTTGCTTTTCCATGGAAGACAACCGCGACTTGCATGTTCCCCGAACGTGCGCCATTATTAGTTCTAGTTGGGCGTCCGGACGTCGCGAGCGATGACCGGCGTCCGGCCGGACAATGCGCACGCACGTTCGACTTCGAGATCGAGGTCACTGGCTGGCTCTTTCGTTCGTGAACCTATATATCACACACACATCGTAATCGATCACCTCGTGGAAAGTTCAGTCTAAGTTTATTTGGGGGCGAATGAGAATAATGGTATAGGGGGTATCTTCTTCTTCGACGACGACGACGACCATGCAGACTAGAGTTTTGAGGATGGAGTACTAGTTAGTTAGTATAGTTATAGACTTATATAGTCTGTCATGACATGTTATATAACTATACGTCAGGCAGAAAAAAATGTACTAGCGCTAATAATATTAGAGAGCATCTCCAACGGTATTTAAAGAATTAAGCCTAAAAGCTTAGTATTGGAACCTTTCTAAAAAAAACTATTGGATATAGAAAAAATACACTTCATCAACAATTCTCTTTTATTCGTTCCTATAAACATGCATGTCGACGTCTCCCGTACATACCGAGCCACCGGCCGTGGACGAACACAAAACTATTTTTGACTCCTAGTATTTTCAGATCTGAAAATAGTGGCCGGAGATCCAATTCCGACGAACTTTCTAGATTGTGACAATCAGACCATGGCCGGCCATCCCGATACCTTAACTCACACCCAGAAACTCAAAAATGAAATTTCCTCTATCTCTTAGTATTCTCAAAATCTAAAAATATTCACCGGAGATCTAATTCCGGTGAACCTCCGCAGAGGCGGCAGTCACGAGCAATGGAGAGAGTCGAGGAAAAAACAGATAGGGAGTATCAGTCGTCCGCGTGGATGCCTTCATTTTTCCAAGTGAAGATAGATTTGGGAGTCAAATAAAGAACTAGAGTAAGTTTTTTTTTCCTTCATACACTACTACAGTAAATTTAATGGAGGCGGATGCTTTTGGTTTCTAGAGGCGGGCATTACAACCGCCTCCATTCAAAGGTCACGGTTAACCCGGACCTATAGAGGTGGTTGCTTTGCCCGCCTCGGTTAACATATCAACAGAGGCGGACACCTTAAGGCGCACGCCTGCGTTAATAAATCAAAATAACAAAAAATTGGGGGCCTGTCGATGAGCCTGCTAAGCCCATCCACATGGCCCGTCAAGCCCATCGATGTGCCTGCTCGCCGGATCTGTCCGTGCGTCGCCACGCCTCGCCAGATCTATCCATGCCGCTCGCAGGACCGATCAGATTTGGGCCACCGCCACCGGGCCCATCGTGGCTACAACCACCGGATTTGACAACATACAAAAGAGAGAGTGAGAGAGGTAATGAGAGAAGAGAGAGTGGGTCGGACTGTTGCTGCCGCGAGACAGGCCGCCGCCGCCGCCGCACACGAGATCGTATTTGACCGCCACCGCGAGCGAGACCGGCCACTGCCACCGCGAGTGCCGCCTTAGAGGAGCCCCGCATGGCCCCACGTGTGCACCGCTGCACAGGCGAGCTGAGCCCCGCATGCCCCAATGAGAGAGGTAGTGAGAGAAGAGAGAGAGGGTCTGACTGCCGCCGCTGCGAGACAGGCCGCTGCCGCCGTGCGCGAGACCATATCTGACCGCCACGGCGCACGATACCAGCCACCGCCGCCACGAGTGCCGCCTCGGAGGAGCCCCGCGTGGCCCCACGTGTGCACCGCTGCACAAGCGAGCTAAACCCCGCGTGCCCCAGCGCTGCCCTGCGTGTGCGCCCCGCTAAGAGCTAGTGCACCGCGCCACCGCCGAGAGAGAGAGAGAGAGAGAGAGAGAGAGAGAGAGAGAGTGAGAGAGACGAGAACCCTAAAGTGTAGCTTTTATATGTGACTACGGTAATGGACTAGTTGGGTTCGGCATTCATTTTTGGAGGCGGACCTTTTATAAGGCCTGCTTCCGTAAATAGATCACTTTTTGGCCGCCTCCCGTTAATCGATTGACGGAGGTGGTTGCCTTAACGCGACCGCCTCCGTTAATCAAGCATTATTAATGGAGGCGGACGCCTAAAGCTGTCGGCCTCCAGTCAATCCTTAACTGTGGCGGTTGCTCGGCAAGCGGCCTGTCCACTGAATTAACGGCGGCGGCCACCCAACCCGCCCGCCTCCATTAAAAAAAGGGTAACGCCACACAAAACCAATCATGTTGCAGGGATATACCAAAGGAATTGAACAAGATTGGAGGTGGGTTTAACTGATGGAGATGCTACCATACGCTCGCGTGGCTTTCCTTGGAGGAAACTTGCTCCCCCGAACGTGTGCCATTACCGTGAGTTAGGCAGGTCCAGATGTCGCCACCGTACTGATGACCGAACACAATTTCGAGAGCTCATCTCTCTCATTCGTGATTCGTGAACCATGCATGCACCCCACACGCACGCACATCGTACCACATCCTCGCATCGTCCTTGAAAAGTTTAGTGCCGGTGAACGAGAACATGGTATATATGGTAGGTATCTGTCCTTCTTCAACAACGACGCCGACGACGAGCTCTCGATCCCCATCGACTATGGAGACTAGAAGTGTCGGTGCGGAAAGTGATCAACACGTAAATATTTATAGTTTTGATGTATGTTGTGATCTGGGGTGGCCTAGCAGTCAATGACACAGGGTTTATACTGGTTCAGGCAACGTGCCCTACGTCCAGTTTGAGTCAGTCGATGATTTTATTCCTGAGCCTAGGTGCTCGAAGTTTGCTGTGGGATTACAAACGGAAGGAAGAAAGATGAGGGGTACAAGAGGTCCGGTTGGACTCCGGTCTAATGGCCAAGAGTGACGGGAGCTCTGCTATGTGCTAAGTGTTTGAGCGTGTGCTCGAGGTTTGAACCTAGTGATTCTCCTGTTGTGTGTTGTACGAGTTGTTGTGAACCGATCCGTCGTCTCTTTGGGACAGGGCACATTCCCTTTTATAGATGAAGGGAACGGCCTTATAGGAGAGAGAGAGAGAGAATATGTATGCTACAAAGCCTTGTTGCCCACGCCGTTGGGTACCAGATAATGGTAGGCGCCTACAATACTGTTTAATGTCAGATGCACGTGGGAGGTTGCGTCGTCTTCTTCTGCTATGGCAGACGTCGGTGCCTGTCATAATGTTGATGCCCTAGAGGCATGTAGGGGGTTTTACCATATTCGTCTGGTATGGTAAATGCTTGGCGCACACAACAGCTGTTGATGCCTAGAGGCATGTGCGGGGAGCCTTACCGTGTTTGACTGGTATGGGAGTTGATGGCGCACACAATACTGTAGGGAAAATGTCAGCGCCTACAACACTACTTGGGAAGGTCGTAGGGTACTATCCTATAGGTGTATAGGGTACGGTCCTTGGTATTGCGGTTGACTTGAGTGTCTTGCCTTACTTTCTCCGTCTATTTCCTGGTCCTTACCGAGCGGGCGTCCCTAGTCAGTTGGTCTCAGTCGGCTCTGATTGCGCCAGTTGGAGAAGAGTTGTGAGCAGGGGTTCCGAACTCGATCCCTTCTTGTATGACCGCAAATCCAACGCAACATACGCATTTCCACGACACTTATCTGTTGAACATGTCGTCTTTTCATAGGCCAACATTCTGCACCATACAACATAGCAGGTCTAATCGTCCGTCCTATAAAACTTGCCTTTTAGCTTCTGTGGTACCCTTTTATCACATAGGACACCAGATGCTTGCCGCCACTTCATCCACCCTGCTTTGATTCTATGGCTAACATCTTCATCAATATCCCTATCTCTCTGTAGCATTGATCCTAAATATCGAAATGTGTCCTTCCTAGGCACTACTTGACCTTCCAAACTAATATCTTTCTCCTCCTGAGTAGTAGTAGCCAAACTCACATCTCATATACTCAGTTTTAGTTCTACTGAGTCTAAAACCGTTGGACTCCAAAGTCTCCCGCCATAACTCCAGTTTCTAATTCACTCCTGTCCGGCTTTCATCAACTAGCACTACATCATCCGCGAAAAGCATACACCAAGGGATGTCCCCTTGTATGTCCCTTGTGACTTTATCCATCACTAAGGCAAATAAATAAGGGCTCAAAGCTGACCCTTAATGTAGTCCTATCCTAATCGGGAAGTCATCCGTGTCTCCATCACTTGTTCAAACTCTAGTCACAACATTATTGTACATGTCCTTAATGTGCCCGACGTACTTCGTTGGAACTTTATATTTATCCAAAGCCCACCACATAATATTCCTTGGTATTTTATCATAAACCTTCTCCAAGTCAATAAAAACCATGCGTTCTTCTTCTCCCTATACCGCTCCATAACTTGTCTTATTAAGAAAATAGCTTCCATAGTTGACCTTTCGAAACCAAATTGATTCATAGAGACCTCGCGTTATTGCTCTCAAGCGATGCTCGATAACTCTCTCCCATAGCTTTATAGTATGGCTCATCAACTTAATTCTCCCGGTAATTAGTACAACTTTAAATATCCCCTTTATTCTTGTAGATCGGTACCAATATACTTCTCCTCCACTCATCAGGCATCTTGTTCGATCGAAAAATACGGTTGAACAGCTTAGTTAGCCATACTATAGCTATGTCCCCAAGGCATCTCCACACCTCGATTGGGATACCATCCGGTCCCATCGTCTTACCTCTTTTTCATCCTTTTCAACGCCTCTCTGACCTCAGATTCTTGGATTCTCCGCACGAAGCGCCTATTGGTGTCATAAAAAAAGTCATCCAACTGAAAGGTTATGTCCTCACCATTGAATAATTTATCAAAATACTCTTGCCATATATGTCGGATCTCATCCTCCTTCACCAAGAGATGCTTCCTTTCATCCTTAATGCACTTAACTTGGTTGAAGTCTCTTGTCTTTCTCTCATGAACCCTAGCCATCCTATAAATGCTCTTCTCTCCTTTCTTCGTACTCAAACGTTGATAAAGATCCTCGTACGCTCTACCCTTTGTCACACTTACAGCTCGCTTTGCAGTCTTCTTTGCCACCTTATACTTCTCTATGTTGTCCACACTCCTGTCATGGTACAAGCGTCTATAGCACTCTTTCTTCTCCTTAATAGCCCTTTGAACTTTCTCGTTCCACCACTAAGTATCTTTAACCTCGCCTCCACTTTCTTTGGTTACTCCACTTAATAGGCGCTCGTGCACGTGTAGGGAGAAGCCAGAGACAGGGTCGTCTCTGGAGAGCACAAGCATAGACGTGGCTGTTCGGGGAGCCATTGAGGCGAAAGCGTATGTCATCTTTAAGATGGTATACTTGGAGAAAAATCGTTTGGAGAATAATCATGTAGAGAATAGTAAGAAGAAACATCATGGCTGAAAATTTTATTAAATATTCATATATAAAAAGGTACTTATCTTTAGACATAACATCTGGTCGGCGACGATGAAATTGCCCGGCCCTTGAGCTTTCTAGACTGTCGTCATGGCGGCGGTCGCGGTTGTTATAACGCCGTTCTTCGCGGCGATCATTGCGACGTGGCAGGCGATCGGAACGAGTAGTCCGGTCGGCTAGCTTAGCGGCTTCGCTTGACGGCTCAGACAGTTCGTTTGACAGCTCAGACGGGTACGTGGAGTCATAGGCGAACAGATGTAATCGGAGCCTGACGGGGTCAATCCGTGTGGGGAGGCGAAGTCCTTGAGTGTGTCTGACCGAGGCGAGGGCGCAGTACAAGATCTTCCTTGCATGCCTGAGATACATGAGGTTGCCTGTATGGTGGTGTAGATCCAGATGCATATGTGCTTGTATATCTCTTCAACTACTCTAATTAGCTTGTATGGCCGACCAACATCTTTGGTGGAAACACTGCTCCACATTGTGTTGTCGCCGGCCGCCTTTCCTGATTGCTGGTTGTCGTGATCCATGGAAACGATCTTACGTATCCGATCAGAAATCACGAGCAACAACAAGATGTGATTAGGTTTCTCCCAACCGAAATCATGCAGACATACAGATATATCTGGAAGTATAATAACAATATTTAATTAGGAAGCTGACTTGACTTAGCTTTCTTGGATTGCTTGACTCCGATCTTGTTGTCGTGTGTTGCGTCTGTTGGAGGCGCATGGCAAGGCGTCGGACTCCGGCCAGCGCGTGCAGCCGTTCGCCGAGGAAAGTGATCCGCTGCGTGCCAGCGTCGAGTTGCCGCCGAATGCTGAGTTGTCGGCGACGTTGGTTGAAGAAAAGATTCCCATCTAGTTCGCCACAGAATCAGCACGCACATCCCCTACCTGGCGCGCCACTATCGACGAAATCTGGTCGGCAGTCTACCGAGGGGTATACCCATGGTAGTAGATGAATCGGTGGAGGTGCGCGTGATATGAACCAGATGGTAACAGAGACACAAGACACAAGATTTATACAGGTTCAGGCTGTCAGCATGACGTAAAACCATACATCCTGTGCACTGTTATTTTGTATTGATTGTATATCAGATTCGAATATATCTCATCTAGGGGACCTCTGCCTCTCCTTATATACTCTGAAGGGGTAGGGTTGCAAGAAAAATATTCTATTTGATATTATACAATAAATTACATCTTCATATAATCTTGCGGTGCACGCCTTGATGTCGTGGGCTAGACGGGCCATACCCTTACACGTTCCACAGCGTGGAAGTAGAGCCAGAAAAAAAGGGGGCCCATAGCCAAAATCAGGAGCACTCCTCAAGTGTTGCAACGTGGACAACCGGCGTCACTGGTGGTGGGACCCGCGTGATAGAAAAATAGTACTCAAAAGTCATTAGCCAAGCAACTGGTACTCGGCTGGAAGCGACGTGAGCACAAAAGTAGCAGAGAAATTGTTTTATGTTCACTGGGCATTAAATGGGAGCGGCGCAAGTTATCTCCCCGCTCCTTGCCTTTCTGGCACCGGTCAAGTTGGAACAGACTGCTGTAACGGGAGGAGCGGTTAGCAGTTTTTCTGAGCTGACCTGGCCTTGGACATCAGAATTGAATGGACTGAATGCACGCGTGCTCGTGGAATAACTAGCCTGCAGCTTCGCAGGAAGCCGTCGTCGTTCGAACCGTCGTCTTGGTACGCACTGAACAGTACGTGCTTGCACTGCACCGTACGATGATGTACGATGATGTGTGTGCGTTGCGTATGGGGTGGGGGTGCATGGTTCAAGGATGAATGAGAGAGCTAGCTACTAGCGGGAGCTCCCGAATTGTCCGGTCACCGGCCGCGACGTTTGGACCTGCTCTGCCTAACTAATGGGTAGTGTAGTGGTGCACGTTCGGGGAGCAAGTCTTGTGTTTTTGGCATGTCCAGCAGTTTAGTAAACGGAGGCATTATATGATGTGGGGGAAAAAAATTCCTACCCCGGGTCGACCATCGATCGTGGTTTCATCATGCATACTAGAGCAGCTTCTCCATCCTCAAAACCTCTTGGTCTCCATGGTCGATGGGCGCAGCTCGTCGTCGTTGAAAGACGGACATCCCTACCACCAACTATTCTCGTTCGCCCCCAAACTAAACTGAACACTCGAACGTTCGGACATCCGGCTTGTGCCTAACTAATGGCGCACGTTCGGGGAGCAATGCAAGTCGGTCGTCCATGGAAAAGCAAGGGCGCGTATCGTATGTAACGTGAGTAGCATGCCATGACTGACTACTCCGGCCCATTCCTTCTTTTCCATTGCTTCCATTTCCATGCTGGTGGGGCTGCCATAGGAAGGAACATGCCATATATAGATATAATATATATAGATATAAGTATATATATATATATTATATATCTCATATATATAGAAAGATATTCAGAGTCAGCTACAAATAATATTCAGTAGCCACCTTATTATATAATTTTATATATAATACCATAATCAATATTACGATAGTTGGGTTATAGAACACTAGATATCACCAAAGTATAGTAAACTTAGTCACTAACTCGTAAATTAACATACGTATACCAAATAAGAATTATGAGTAATTCTAGTCCGCTACAAAAAGTTATTCTATAGCCACCTCTATTTATGATAATTTTATATACTAATTTACAATAATATCAATACATATTTACGATAGTTGGGTTACTATAACACATAGAGATATTTACCAAATCGATATAGTAAATCACTTAGTAAGGAGCTACTATAATCTCAGTAAATTAACATAGTAATTATCGTAACTCAAAGTGTGTGTGTGTATATATATATACACCATAAGGCTATTCTGACAGCTGGCCACAGAATAACTTATTCTACAACCACCTTGTTTTACGATAATGTTTATATCAATTTACGATAATGACAATACACACTTACGATACATAGGGTTACTATAATTAAAGATGATACTTACCATAATGTTATAGTAAATCACTTATGAGAGAGTTATCATAATCTTACAAATTAGTATAGTAATTATCGTAACTCAAAATGACCACAAAATAACTTATTCTGCGGCCAGCTACAGAACAGTACGTCTATATATATATATATATATATTCACGGCTGACACAAAAAGGTTGTAGCGACAGGAAAAGTTTGTGAGAAAAAAATACTATTCTAGATGAAAAAATAATAATTAGATCAAACCGGATTTGGGGCCAGCCGAACGCAGCCATTAATATATGATCCACTCTAATACTAAGCTAGTATTAATAATTAGATGCTACATGGAGGAGAGAGAGAGACAAAAACCTTTGAGCTATAGCGAAAAGACAAGAGCCGAACTCGCTCTTCGCAAGTACCAATGCACGAGAGAATGACGTAAGAGTAGGTTTGGTTCGAAGCCTTGGGCCTTGCCTGACATAAAGCGTTGCCTGAAAAGCTGCAAATAAAAGGCCCGTCTGGTTCGATGCCTTTGCCTGAGAAGGCTAAATAGTGAATATAGCTGTAAATAATTTCTACTTCCATAGGCTGACACAAAACTAAATGACTATATTAAGTAGAGATAAATTTTTATTTTGCACACTGATCTTGTATGAGAAAACATGCACAATATCGATATAACACTTTAAACATCTTTAGTATGCCGCTGTAACTCACTAAACATGTCATAGATTACTTTATCTTTTCAGTTAGTAAGATTAATAATTTGTAACTTAATGACTCTTATACATATATTTAATGTAAAACTATTCACATAATTTGATGAAAAATATAAGTTCCATTTTCTATTGTATCTTAACTGGTCAGGAATACTTACAGATATAAAGAAATTTAAACTTAGACAATTATATCATGGCTTGACAACAGGGCGACGGAAGACACTTATGAACTTCCAAATTAAAAAGACAATGACCATGGCTTGAAGTATGATTATGATATCTTTACATGACCAAACTCCTATGTTTTTTTTTTATCTTGAAACCTAGAGCATCTCAAGCTTCTCTTCAATCTCTAGTTTATCTTCTTGTCAGGCACGGAGCCAGCGGTGGGGCTAGGGGGGCTCCAGCCCCCCCTACCGCTCGCGAGCAAGCGAAACCCCGTAGAGCCGCCGTCTAAAATTTCAGTTGTAGATATACAGGTAGGAGGGGCTGAGATTTGTTGAACCTCTTTTCTTGCTAATTACCTGTTATTTAGCCCCTCCTAAATTTTTTTCGAGCTTCGTCCCTGCTTCTTGTCCACCCTTTCCACCAGAGAAGGCTGTCCAAAGCTTGTTCTTTTGTGTTGTATTTTTTGCGCAAGGCACCTGGATAGCCTATGACTCGAGCATGGCACTCTCCCCAGTGGAGTAGACTCTAGGTTTTCGCCCAACACGCACTATATATACTATGCCATTGCTGACTAAACATTTAAGCAAATTTTAAGACTGATATGGAACATACAAAAAATGCAGAAAACAGTATTTATGTTCACAATCAAGTAACGATGGGCATGCATTATTTGTGTTGTGCCATATATGTGCGCCGAAGGGTGCCTCGTAGCTCAGAAAACAAAGGTCCTTCAGCGAGTGAAAGGGCCATATATATGAGCAGGGAAACGTGTTGCATAAAAAATGACCCATTTTCGGAGCAGATGGTCCTTCAGCGAGCACTTGGGCAAGGTCCAAACCAGTATCCTCGTAAAACCGAACCAGGTCCTCAAAATCGACATCCAGTAAGTTTAAGTTTGAACCATATTCATTACGAATGACAAGAGGGGGGACTGATTGTTGCGATTGTTGTCCGAGTTGTGCAACACCTTTTCCTGCTCATGAAACCATCGCGTTTGTTTGCCTCGGCCACACGTAAGAAAGAATGCACGCCCTCAATGAACTCTTGGGAGCGGCGATCAGCATTGTACATCTAATGCCGGCTCATCTGCATTACATGACATACATACCATATTAAAACCTAGAACATAATTAGTTAATTAAACGACATGCATGCCACCACACAAGGTATTAATTTATAAAAGTCTCGCTACAATATAGACAATTCCAACTACCACTAAAAAACTAAAGCTAAAATGCACTTCAGCAGTATAAGGATTTCGCGACCAATCCCAACTAAAATAGACAGATCATGCGTTTGTTCAACATCTATGGGCTTCTTCCGCAGGATCACTGCCTCATCAGCCGCCGTAGCCGCCTGTGCAAGAGAGTTTTGCACGTGTTCAATATACTCTTCCTCCCAGTACCGGCCTGAACATCCAGTGCCATCCCACTGAAATTAAAACAAAAAATTAGAACTTTAATCACAATCATCATGAAAATAAATATAAATTAACCATAATCATCAAATGCGATAAAATAACTCACATTGCGATCCGGACACTTGTAGAAGCTACGGCCCTTGTTGGGACACTTCTTCCTCACTCGGTACTCCATCACAATCTTCTCCTCACACTTGCTGCATGCAATGAGAGGGAGGTCTGACCTCAGTCGCTTTGGAACCCGATGAGAGGCCGAGGACCCGAAAGCAGTTGTCATCTACTCTCTATACTCATTTTTAATATAATATAAATTTCTCATTTTATAAACAAATAAAATTAAAAAAAACTCTAAAATTCTCTATATCTCTAAACCATGAAGTGTGCTATGCATGTTAGAAATGAAAGCTGAATACTAGTTTTGAATAACTACTTTAACCTTCCTTCATCCAAATATGCAAACTTTAAAGTGATTTTAAGCTTAAATGGCTTACAAATAAAAAATCCACCATAAAAAACATATATATCTAATCCACAAAATGAGATATGCTACTGATGAAACATGAGAGTATAACGTTGGTAACCTTTAAAACCGAAGAATCGATGGAGGAATCGAAGAAATCTTGTGATTACCGGCGATGAGGAAGAAGAGAGGTCGGCGATGAAGCAAGAACACTGAGCTCGAAGTGGCTCGGGCTCGGGGAGGAAGAAGGGGTATATAGGAGGGGACCTTTAGTCCCGGTTGGAGACAGCAACCGGGACTAAAGGTCCTTTTCTAGTCTCGGTCGGAGCCTCCAGTCAGGAATAGACTTTTACTCTCGGTTGGAGGGACCAAGCGGGAGTAAAAGTTAACCTTTAGTCCCGGTTAGTAGCTCCAACCGGGACTGCAGCAAAAGACTGCCGCAGTAGCCATTCGGTAGGGGTCTTTAGTCCCGGTTGGAGCTACCAACCAGGACTAAAGGTTTCTCTAGTCTCGAGCGCGAAAAATACCAGGGACTAAAGCCAAATTTTAAAGTGGATCAAAAATCGTTTCTCTACTAGTAATTAAGACACATGTATGTGATGTGAGTGCCTAACGCACATCACCTACTGGTCCCCTAGCTCTCCATCCACACCGTCCTGACATTGTCCACCGTGTGACAACGGTCTATGTATAAAACAAAATGAAATTCTAGATGTATTTTTCGGTTAATAAAGTACCTATTTTTTTTTACCAAATATATAGATAAAAATATTAAAAATTATGATGTCAAATAAATATATTATAAAAATATGCTTCATAACAAATTTAATGGTACACATTTAATAAAATAAGTATTACTAATTTTATATAAATTTGGTCAAGTTTGACATACTTTAACATAACACTTTTCTAGAATTGTATCCTTTTTTGCGATGGAGGAACCATATAAGCAAAGGTATGAGCTCCATCCGAGGATACTGATATATATAGTAATGCAAATCCACTAAAATGACAATGAATGAGATGATGGTATAGAGCCAGCTGATGGAACAATTTTAAAATAATCTAATTAATCCCTTAAAGATGCACAATCTAAAGACATGTTTGGTTGGCAACTAATATTGTACGCATATGTATTCATAGCTATGGTTTATATAGCTAATCTTAGCCTTTCCATAATTTTCTGGCATAAAAATGCCCACCTATTAGGCAATGAATAGTAGTCTCAGTGGCCAGTTTCATTACACTGTTCCCAAGATCACCACGTCATCTAGAGTGGGATGAAACAAAGAACGAAACAACCTCAACAACGCAGCGTTTCATTTTACTATTTTCAAGGCAAAGCAAAACATTTAATTACTGCAGAATGTTTTGATCATTTGCACCCTACGAACCGTGTAGCCATTTCCACATGTTGTCAAATCAAGTACTAGCTATCAAACTGTTCACACTGACACACTCAAATTCAAATCAGAGAACTATCTCCGCACATTCAGTAGCTGATTTCACGTTCTCGAGTCACTGGTGATTTAGCGAGGTCGTCAGTCTCGGCAGCGCAGGAGAAGCAGTCAGTGCCGGCAGCATAGGAAAAGCAGTTTGCGCCGACGACGCAGGCAAGGATGACGTGCTGCTGCCTTGCAGTTGCGATGGCTGCCACCACGCCCTTTTTCTCTGCTGGAGCCGCGCCACTGCAAAGTTTCCTCCGCCGCAAGAAATTCTGCTCGCCATGCCTCTGCCAGATCGAGTGGATCCATCTTCACCGGTTGAAGGGGATATGGGGACGGCGGACCTTGACACCACTGCCAGAGCCCGAGGGATCGGAAGAGAAGAGGAGGTGGTAGAGTATGAAGCGGAGGCCGCAAGAGATCGGACGGGATGAAACGATAAGCCTCAATGCGCGTTTCATGGGGTTTCCAATACGTGGGAAACGGTGTCCACTCGTTTCATCACCATGAAACTCTATTTTTCTCTTTCTTAATCAATACTAAATCATCAAATTTGCTGAGGTGACATGTCATTTAATGCTCATGAAACACCCATGACACCCCATTGAAACTCGCCTAATATGTACTATAAGCCAAGGTGGCAAAGAAGTTAAGAGTTATGGATGCCAGAAGTTAGGTGTGGCAAATTTAGTAATCGGCAACTAAACATGCCGTAATAAGTTTGAACCTAGGGTATGACCTTCCTAGGGGGACTACTATTATCATAGAATAGCTTAAAGAACTTTACTATTGTGGATGCCAAAAGTTAGGTCCGTAAAATTTAGTAGCCAGCAACCAAACAAGCATTTAGTTGAAACCTAAGGGTATGACCTCCACAAGGGCATTGCTATTAAGGTAGAATAGCTCAAAGAAGATTACTACTGTGGATGCCTAGAGTTAGGCATGTAAAATTTAGTAGCCATCAACCAAACAAGCCCAAAGTTGAAAACGTAGCTAGGGGTATGACCTCCCCAGAGGCATTGCTATTAAGTTAGAATAACTCCAATAAGTTCACTGTTGCGGATGCCTAAAGTTAGGGATGACAAATTTAATTACTATCCTGCAACTAAACAAATCCTAAAGTATGGAACAGGGAAATACATGGTGTAAACTATATCTTTGAAGGAAACATGAAAACTAATTCAACAAACATATACTTTGGTCGCTCAAATCTTTTTGAAACATGACATATCCATAGTGCATCCACATATATATGTACTCATACGCAAAAGTTGAGATTTAAACTCAATTTTAAAAAACATATGAAAATGACAAATTTCATGTGCATGTGCACTAGCTAGAAGACAAAATTCTTGGAACTAGCAGGCGAGGAGGCCGCACAAGCTAGCGCGCCTGATCGCCGACGAAGGCTAGGTAGCACGATTAGCGAGTAATAGTCATGAACTCATGATCTACTTCTGATAGGAAGGGCAAAGCCCATTGTATAACACTAACCCTCTAGTGTGCCACATTCATGGCACGTCGTTGTAACCATCACTTTTTTCTCGATCTTAATACAAAGATGCGCAAACCCTTTGCGTATTTGAGAAAAAAAATTCTTGAAACTTTGTCTTCTAGTGCATATGCACCTAGAATTTTCGTTTTTGTATAATTTTTGTAGATTGAGTTTGCAATTCACCTTTGTGTGTGTGCTAGCTAGTTCATATATAACATTATTTTTGTATAATATATTAATATTTATGATGAACCCACTTAAATTCGTTTCCCAAAAAAAATCGATCATATATCTACTAAAGAATTGTAACAAGTCGGCTGTAGGCCTATCCACACGTGTATTATTACCATCCAAGAAAAGAGAAGAAATAGTAAAATATAGTACTACGTGACAAGGTTAATTGTCGGCATCAACTGATACTCGTTCTGATATAGTAGAAAGTCCAATGCACGAGCGGTTCGGGCAAAAGCGTTGGTTCTAACATGGAGGTGTTACTAAAAAAAAATTAACCACTAAGCTATAATATAATAAGCCCATCCACACGTGTATTATTACCACCAAGAAAGTATAATAAATTAATAATAATAAAATAGTGTACATGATATAGAAAGTCCTATGAAAGCGGCCGGGCTAAAGCTAGCGTGAGGCGCAAGGTGACGTTCGATCGAGAATTCTAGCGTTGGGTTGGGTAACATGGAGCAGTAGTCTAGTCGTCAGTCGTCAGGATCTACTTGTTCATATAAAATGCGTGCGAGTTCAGTTTTCTACCGCGCGCGCGTTGGTGGAGCCTGGCTGGGTACATTTGATCAGCTGAGCGCAGCATGAACGGTTCCACTTGTCTTGTTGAGCTACATCATCTATCGATGGGGACATGCATGCATGAGAGAAGGAAGATTCATAAAATATATACAACAACAACAACAAAGTCTTTAAGTTCCAAACAAGTTCGGGTAGGCTAGAGTTAAAACTCAGCACAAGCAAAAGGTTCAGGCACGTGAATAACTGTCTTCCAAGCACTCCTATCTAAGGCTAAGTCTTTAGGTATATTCTATCATTTCGAGTCTCCTTTTATTGCCTCTACCCAAGTCAACTTCGGTCTTCCTCTGCTTCTCTTCACGTTACTATCCTGGCTTAGGATTCCATTACGCACCGGTGCCTCTGGAGGTCTCCGTTGGACATGTCCACACCATCTCAACCGGTGTTGGACAAGTTTTTCTTAAATTGGTGCTACCCCTAATCTATCACGTATATCATCGTTCCGAACTCGATCCCTTCTTGTATGACTGCAAATCCAATGCAACATACGCATTTCTGCGACACTTATCTATTGAACATGTCGTCTTTTCGTAGGCCAATATTCTGCACCATACAACATAGCAGGTCTAATCGTCGTCCTATAAAACTTGCCTTTTTAGTTTATGTGGTATCCTTTTGTCACATAGAACACCAGATGTTTGCCGCCACTTCATCCATCCTGCTTTGATTCTATGGCTAACATCTTCATCAATTCCCAGTCTCTCTGTAGCATTGATCCTAAATATCGAAAGGTGTCCTTCCTAGGCACTACTTGACCTTCCAAACTAATATCTTCCTCCTCCTGAGTAGTAGTGCCAAAGTCACATCTCATATACTCAGTTTTAGTTCTACTGAGTCTAAAACCTTTAGACTCCAAAGTCTCCCGCCATAACTCTAGTTTCTGATTCACTCATGTTCGGCTTTTATCAACTAGCACTACATCGTCCACGAAAAGCATACAAGGGATGTCCCCTTGTATGTCCCTTGTGACCTCATCCATCACTAAGGCAAACAAATAAGGGCTCAAAGCTGACCCTTGATGTAGTCCTATCCTAATCGGGAAATCATCCGTGTCTTTATCACTTGTTCGAACTCTAGTCACAACATTGTTGTACATGTCCTTAATGAGCTCGACGTACTTCGTTGGTGTTTGTCCAAAGCCCACCACATAACATTTTATTGGTATTTTATCATAAGCCTTCTCCAAGTCAATAAAAACCATGTGTAGGTCCTTCTTCTCCCTATATCGCTCCATAACTTGTCTTATTAAGAAAATGGCTTCCATAGTTGACCTTCTGGACATAAAACCAAATTGGTTCATAGAGACCCGTGTTATTGCTATCAATCGATGCTCGATAACTCTCTCACATAGCTTCATAGTATGTCTCATCAACTTAATTTCCTAGTAATTAGTACAACTTTGAATATCTCCTTTATTCTTGTAGATCGGTACAAATATACTTCTCCTCCACTC